>NC_092343.1:227525000-227642500 GCF_046630445.1 Rutidosis leptorrhynchoides
CTAAGAGTTAGCGGTTTGTAATTTATGCTTGAAAGAGTTTTGATTTGGGACTTGAACAATTGAGACTGACCAGGTACCAGCGCACGGCCAATGCCGCGGCGCGGCCAGCTTATGTCGCGGCGCGACATAAGCCGTGGTCAGGTTCTGACCTCCATGTCCAAAATACGAAAAATGTTTGGCATACTACGGACCTCCGATTCACATGAAACTTGTTCTAACATGCTCATATATGATTAAAAACCTCAGAAAAATAGTTCGGGACGCGACCCGAACATGTTGACTTTTTCGTTGACTTTGACCCGACCAAGTTGACTTTTAATCAAACTTAACCAAATATTTGTGCAATCGTTCTAACATGTTTTTATACTTGTACCTTGCATGAAACATGACAAGTTGATTCACATGCTATTATGATCGAGTCTTAACGAGCCATAGGACTAATTGAACATCTTTGACCTATCGTGTTTACCGTTATTGATACAACCTATTGTTTAGGTCAAGACTAGCATTGTTCTTTGCACACGTTTACTTGTTGAAGTACTTTACTACTCGTGCACTCAAGGTGAGATCATAGTCCCACTTTTACTCTTTTTGAACTTACATTTGGGATGAGAAAACATAAACATTTCTTTACTAAGTGAACACAAGTACAGGAAAACAAACATTCTACATACGAGTTTAGAACAAAATCCTCAATTCGATTATCATTAGTTACACTTGCCGGGTGTAAGCGAGAACTTATGTTGTATGGATCCATATGGGTTTGACAAACCCTCATTCAAACGGTTCGCTACCGTTTACGAATGAAATATATTTTCAAGAAACAGTGTATGTTCTAGCACTAAGTGATGGGGTTCTATGAAAGGAATGTTAAGCATTGATAATTGGGTGCTCGTGAAACAAACTTTTGGAATGTATTACTATTATTTCATTGATGCAAATCTTGTGGTTCACTTGTACTTACTTACTTAAACCTATGATTTCACCAACGTTTTCGTTGACAGATTTCTATGTTTTTCTCAGGTCCTTGAACGATACATGATACATGCTTCTGCTCATTATTTTGATACTTGCATTGGATGTCGAGTATAGATGCATACACGGAGCGTCTTTTGGCTACTTTTAAATTGTGTCGCATAAGTTTCATTTGTACTTATAACTTTGTAACGTAACTTGTGGTGGAACTATTCTCGTAAACTTTGAACAATCTTTACATTTGAAATGAATGCGACATATCTTTTGGTCAAACGTTGTTTTAAAGACTTATGACCACGTAACGGGACCTAAGTAGACGGCGCCATCAATGATGATTTTGTCGGGTCGCTACACTTATATCTTCTTGGATTCTTTTCGGTAATCCTTTCACAAACGCGTCGATCTTCTCTTCCTCATCTTCGAATGCTCCCGGACACAATAGGCATAATTCTGTGAATCGTCTTTCGTACGTGGTAATATCAAATCCATGGGTTCGTAACCCTCTAAGTTCTGTCTTGAGCTTATTGACCTCGGTTCTTGGACGGTACTTCTCGTTCATTAAGTGCTTGAATGCTGACCACAGTAGTGCGTAAGCATCATCTTGTCCCACTTGCTCTAGATAGGTATTCCACCATGTTAACGCAGAAACTGTGAAGGTATGCGTAGCGTACTTCACTTTGTCCTCTTTAGTACACTTACTTATCGAAAACACCGATTCGACCTTCTCGGTCCACCGTTTCAATCCGATCGGTCCTTCGGTTCCATCAAATTCCAAAGGTTTGCAGGCAGTGAATTCTTTGTAGGTGCATCCTACACGATTTCCTGTACTGCTAGATCCAAGGTTATTGTTGGTATGTAGCACAGCCTGTACTGCGGCTATGTTTGAAGTAAGAAAGGCACGAAATTCCTCTTCGCTCATATTCAAGGTGTGTCGAGTAGTCGGTGCCATTTCCTTCAAAATAGTCAAATGAAACGAGTTAATCATATAGAATATCAAGAGTAGTCAATAGTATTTCGTAGCATAATATGAACTTATTTATAAAAGCTTTTTCTTCATATTAGCGTTTTATAAGTTTAAATTCGGGTAGTACCTACCCGTTAAGTTCATACTTAGTAGCTAATATACAATTCAACTACTACAATTCTATATGAAAAACTGATTATAATAATATTTCGCGTTCAAGCTTTTATACAATATTTTACAAACTTACAATACCGCTTATTTTACATATAGCATGAAATATAGGACACAATAAATTTGATACAAGATTTTTGTGAAGATAATTCTAGCTAGTACACAAGTCGTTCAGCAAAGGCAATAAAGATACGTAATTCATACGTCCAGAAACAAGTCATGCACTCTGGTTTTACTAGGATTACTTCCCATCTTTGGTCTTGTGAAACATAACCGTTATGGCCGTTGATAAGACAGCGTGTTGTAACGTCGTCAAAGGGACAAGGGTTACGTAATGTCCAACAGTCCCGTAACAATCTAAAAACCTCATTTCTTACCCCAATTACCGACTCCATCGCTTGTGGGAACGTTTTGTTTAATAGTTGTAGCCCGATGTTCTTGTTCTCACTTTGGTGAGAAGCGAACATTACTAATCCGTAAGCATAACATGCTTCTTTATGTTGCATGTTAACCGCTTTTTCTAAATCACGAAGTCCAATATTCGGATATATTGAGTCAAAATAATTTCTTAACCCATTGCGTAAAATGGCATTTAGGTTCCCTGCAATATATGCGTCAAAGTAAACACATCGTAACTTATGGATTTCCCAATGTGATATCCCCCATCTTTCGAACGAAAGCCTTTTATAAACCAAGGCATTCTTGGAACGTTCTTCGAATGTCTTACAAACTGATCTCGCCTTAAATAGTTGTGCCGAAGAATTCTGACCGACTCTAGACAAGATTTCATCAATCATGTCTCCGGGTAGGTCTCTTAAAATATTGGGTTGTCTATCCATTTTGTGTTTTTATACTGTAAAATAGACAAGAGTTAGATTCATAAAAAAAATACTTATTAATACAAGCAATTTTTACATATATCATAAAGCATAAGCACACTATATTACATATATTACACCACACGAATACAACTATCTTATTCCGACTCGCTTGTTTCTTCTTCTTCTTCGGTTTTGGTTCGTTTCGCCAAGTTTCTAGGGATATATGATGTTCCCCTAATATGAGCCGTCATTTTCCACATTGGTTTAGAAAAACCTGGTGGTTTAGAGGTTCCCGGGTCATTGTTACAACTTAAGGACTTCGGGGGTTGACGATACATATAAAGTTCATCGGGGTTGGAATTAGATTTCTCTATTTTTATGCCCTTTCCCTTATTATTTTCTTTTGCCTTTTTAAATTCAGTTGGGGTAATTTCTATAACATCATCGGAATTCTCGTCGGAATCCGATTCATCGGAGAATTGGTAATCCTCCCAATATTTTGCTTCCTTGGCGGAAACACCATTGACCATAATTAACCTTGGTCGGTTGGTTGAGGATTTTCTTTTACTTAACCGTTTTATTATTTCCCCCACCGATTCTATTTCTTCATCCGGTTCCGATTCTTCTTCCGGTTCCGATTCTTCTTCCGGTTCCGACTCTTCTTCCGGTTCCTCTTCGGGAACTTGTGAATCAGTCCACGAATCATTCCAATTTACATTTGACTCTTCATTATTATTAGGTGAGTCAATGGGACTTGTTCTAGAGGTAGACATCTATCACATAATATCAAACGCGTTAAGAGATTAATATATCACATAATATTCACATGTTAAAAATATATAGTTTCCAACAAAATTTGTTAAGCAATCATTTTTCAAGTAAACACGGTCGAAGTCCAGACTCACTAATGCATCCTAACAAACTCGATAAGACACACTAATGCAAAATTCTAGTTCTCTAAGACCAATGCTCGGATACCAACTGAAATGTCCCGTTCTTATTGATTAAAAACGTTCCATATTAATTGATTTCGTTGCGAGGTTTTGACCTCTATATGAGATGTTTTTCAAAGACTGCATTCATTTTAAAACAAACCATAACCTTTATTTCATCAATAAAGGTTTAAAAACGTTTACGTAGATTATCAAATAATGATAATCTAAAATATCCTGTTTACACACGACCATTACATAATGGTTTACAATACAAATATGTTACAACAAAATAAGTTTCTTGAATGCAGTTTTTACACAATATTATACAAGCATGGACTCCAAATCTCATCCTTATTTAAGTATGCGACAGTAGAAGCTCTTAATAATCACCTGAGAATAAACATGCTTAAAACGTCAACAAAAATGTTGGTGAGTTATAGGTTTAACCTATATATATCAAATCATAATAATAGACCACAAGATTTCATATTTCAATACACATCCCATACATAGAGATAAAAATCATTCATATGGTGAACACCTGGTAACCGACATTAACAAGATGCATATATAAAATATACCCATCATTCCGGGACACCCTTCGGATATGATATAAATTTCGAAGTACTAAAGCATCCGGTACTTTGGATGGGGTTTGTTAGGCCCAATAGATCTATCTTTAGGATTCGCGTCAATTAGGGTGTCTGTTCCCTAATTCTTAGATTACCAGACTTAATAAAAAGGGGCATATTCGATTTCGATAATTCAACCATAGAATGTAGTTTCACGTACTTGTGTCTATTTTGTAAATCATTTATAAAACCTGCATGTATTCTCATCCCAAAATATTAGATTTTAAAAGTGGGACTATAACTCACTTTCACAGATTTTTACTTCGTCGGGAAGTAAGACTTGGCCACTGGTTGATTCATGAACCTATAACAATATATACATATATATCAAAGTATGTTCAAAATATATTTATAACACTTTTAATATATTTTGATGTTTTAAGTTTATTAAGTCAGCTGTCCTCGTTAGTAACCTACAACTAGTTGTCCACAGTTAGATGTACAGAAATAAATCGATAAATATTATCTTGAATCAATCCACGACCCAGTGTATACTTATCTCAGTATTGATCACAACTCAAACTATATATATTTTGGAATCAACCTCAACCCTGTATAGCTAACTCCAAAATTCACATATAGAGTGTCTATGGTTGTTCCGAAATATATATAGATGTGTCGACATGATAGGTCGAAACATTGTATACGTGTCTATGGTATCTCAAGATTACATAATATACAATACAAGTTGATTAAGTTATGGTTGGAATAGATTTGTTACCAATTTTCACGTAGCTAAAATGAGAAAAATTATCCAATCTTGTTTTACCCATAACTTCTTCATTTTAAATCCGTTTTGAGTGAATCAAATTGTTATGGTTTCATATTGAACTCTATTTTATGAATCTAAATAGAAAAAGTATAGGTTTATAGTCTAAAAAATAAGTTACAAGTCGTTTTTGTAAAGGTAGTCATTTCAGTCGAAAGAACGACGTCTAGATGACCATTTTAGAAAACATACTTCCACTTTGAGTTTAACCATAATTTTTGGATATAGTTTCATGTTCATAATAAAAATCATTTTCTCAGAATAACAACTTTTAAATCAAAGTTTATCATAGTTTTTAATTAACTAACCCAAAACAGCCCGCGGTGTTAATACGACGGCGTAAATCCGGTTTTACGGTGTTTTTCGTGTTTCCAGGTTTTAAATCATTAAGTTAGCATATCATATAGATATAGAACATGTGTTTAGTTGATTTTAAAAGTCAAGTTAGAAGGATTAACTTTTGTTTGCGAACAAGTTTAGAATTAACTAAACTATGTTCTAGTGATTACAAGTTTAAACCTTCGAATAAGATAGCTTTATATGTATGAATCGAATGATGTTATGAACATCATTACTACCTTAAGTTCCTTGGATAAACCTACTGGAAAATAGAAAAATGGATCTAGCTTCAACGGATCCTTGGATGGCTCGAAGTTCTTGAAGCAGAATCATGACATGAAAACAAGTTCAAGTAAGATTATCACTTGAAATAAGATTGTTATAGTTATAGAAATTGAACCAAAGTTTGAATATGATTATTAACTTGTATTAGAATGATAACCTACTGTAAGAAACAAAGATTTCTTGAGGTTGGATGATCACCTTACAAGATTGGAAGTGAGCTAGCAAACTTGAAAGTATTCTTGATTTTATGTAACTAGAACTTGTAGAATTTATGAAGAACACTTAGAACTTGAAGATAGAACTTGAGAGAGATCAATTAGATGAAGAAAATTGAAGAATGAAAGTGTTTGTAGGTGTTTTTGGTCGTTGGTGTATGGATTAGATATAAAGGATATGTAATTTTGTTTTCATGTAAATAAGTCATGAATGATTACTCATATTTTTGTAATTTTATGAGATATTTCATGCTAGTTGCCAAATGATAGTGTAACACCCCGCTTTTCCGTACACGCTTAAAGGTACACACCTAATCAATTATACGTCTATAACTTGCTCGTTATGTGGCTAAGTTAGCTAACATGTTAGTTACTTGAGAATGTGTATATTATAAATGTTGAATGCATGCGCGAACGTGTTTACCTACGTGTCACGATGGCATTGAGTCGTGTGAGACTCAAGGTTGGGGTTAGTATGTGTATTAAAGTGAGCGTTTGGGTTATTAGTTATGGAAACCTTGGAAAATTGATTAGCTAGTCGAGGGCACCAGTTCCAGGAAATTGTCGCGCCGCGATACAGGGCTCCGCGACGCGACACATCAAGCAAAGATTTGATCAGAACTTGGATTAAAGGGTGCTGTTTTTCATGTGTTTCGTCGCGCCGCGACGTTTAGTGCCGCGCCGCGGCAGGCCTGCTGGCCAGGTTCCGGTTTTAGGTTAAATTAAGAGATTTTGAGGGGCAAAATGGTAAATGGACGTATAGATCAGATGGGTGCATTAAATCTGGTCCACTAGTTCATTTATTTCATTTTCTTTTTTCATTTTCTTTCAATTTCTCTCCCAAAACTCTAACACCCATTTGGATTCAAAGTGAGATTGAGAGAGGAAGGATTTAGGGTTGATCTTTGGAGCAAGTATTAAAGTTGTTCCTTGTGACTCTAGCTACGTGGTGATAGTCTCGGTAAGTTCTAACTCTAAGTTTCGAGTTTTAATTGATTATGGCTAGGGTTTTGGTTAATAGAAGCTTGTATGACCCATTTGGGAGTAAAATGGGTGAATTTGGGTTAGGTTGTTGTAATGAAACCCTAATGGCCATAATCTAGGGTTTTGGTCTTGTAATTGTGAGTTTGAAAGTGTTAATGGTATTGTAAGCATTAAACACTTGTTAGAATTGAAAGAGATGTCATTTGGGTCAAGAATGTACTAGTTGACCTAGTTTGGGTAAAATGGGTGTAAATTACCCTAGGTGGATGTCAATTGAGGCTAGTAGACTTTAATGCACTAATGTTGGTAATTAAAGTCGAGTCTTGGCCATTAAGAGGGCGATTGTGGTGTGGTTGGGTCATTTAATGCGAAATTGAGTCATTAAATGCCCAAGTAAATGTAATGTGGTTAATTCCACTAGTTTATGTATTGAATTGGTACTTAATGTATTAGGTACTTGGCTTTGAAGTTTGGAAGCGATTATCCATCATCCTTGCGTCAAGGTGAGTGGAATAATTATGCGTGAACGTATATAATGTATTTATTTGTGTGGTATGAATGTGGAAGTGTCGCGGTGTTCAAGACACCACATTCTAGGTAACGAGTAGTATTGTCGCGGTGCTTAAGACACTACTCCGTAATTGACTTGTGGGATTGTCGCGGTGTTTAAGACACCACAATGTCGTGAGAGTGGAAGTGTCGCGGTGTTCAAGACACCACTCATTGTATTGAATGAAGTGTGGATTCGTCGCGGTGTTTAAGACGCCACATTGTTGTAAGGGTGAGTTAGTCGCGGTGTTTAAGACATCACCCGGGGGACTAGTTATTACGCGGTGTATAAGTAACACTAGTGGATGTTATGAACTCCAACGGACTTACATGTACCGTTCTCTTGTATACTTGGTTAACCATGGTTGTGCGAATTGTACTTAGCATATTATATTGTGAACTATATGCTATTATTGTTGCTAGCGTAATGTGGAACGTGGATAGTAGTTTATGCATGATGGATTGCATGTTTGTTGAATTGCTAGCTCGTATGTGGTATTGTGTAAGTGTATGCAAGTAAGTAGGTTATATATGATCATGTATAATTATTGCATTCACTAGGCGTTAGCTTACCCCTCTCGTTGTTATCTTTTTAGTTGCAGGCAAGGATAAAGGGAAGGGGATTGTCGGACACTAGATGTCCTTGATGATGTGCTTGTAGGAGCTTTTGGAAGTTGACCACCTTTTGGGTAGTTTAGTCCCAAACCATGCTCGTTGGGTCGTTTGGTTTATAAACTATCATTGTATTCGGTCAAACTTATATTTACTTAACTAATGGCCTTTGTGCCCTTTTGTAAACATTGGTAATGGTTGTATGGTTTAATGGAACTTGTGATTTGGTCTACATATTTAATTGGCGCGTAAATGTGTATTAAAAAAAAAAAAATTTATCGTACGGAGTACGGGTTGGGTTGTTTCAAGTGGTATCAAAGCATGGTCTAAGGGATTTAGGCGACTTGAGATAGGTGCCTAGACTTAGACTTTTATGTGTATGCGCTTTTAGGCGGGACTTGTACGACTTCGGGTCGAATCGGGAATGGTAGTGCGTAGGTTTATATGAACTAACCATGCACTCATTGTCTTGTGTTGTAGTTGGAATCATCAAGCGAGATAGACATTGTACTAGCAAGTTAATGCGACATGCTCGTGTAGCAATGACTAGCTACCCTTGCTACGGGTGCAAATCGTGTCAAACGAGCGATGTATGACGATTGTTGAGCGAGATGGGGTGGTATGGTATATATGTGTCATGTCTTTGGTTTCGTTGTTTAATCTTTCCCGTTTTATAGAATGAAGATGAGAAACGGACAC
This sequence comes from Rutidosis leptorrhynchoides, assembly GCF_046630445.1. NCBI lineage: Eukaryota > Viridiplantae > Streptophyta > Magnoliopsida > Asterales > Asteraceae > Rutidosis > Rutidosis leptorrhynchoides. The sequence goes on from NC_092343.1 coordinate 227,533,951, forward strand.
GACACCGATAATGGGGGCACGAGCGAGGACCCCGAGTTCACGACCAAGGTTGAGGCCATTTTGAAAAGGCATCATGAGGCTTTTCTCGAGGACGTTAAGAAGATGTTCCTAGATACGATTGACGAGCAATTAGTCAATGTGGTAAAGGAGCAAGTTAAGGCCGTTCTTCGCGAAGATAATGTGGGAAGATGGGACTTTTTCTATAAGAATTTCAAGGACTCTCAACCTCCCTCTTTTGATGGTGAAAGAGATCCTCTTAAGAGCGCCCGTTGGATCTCCGATATGGAGGGGGCCTTCCGTACTTGTGAATGTCCTCTCGATAAGAGGACAAGGTACGGGTGTAGTATGTTGAGGGGCGATGCCAAGTTGTGGTGGGATGCAAAGCTCCAAGTTTATGGTGAAGAGCAATGCATGGAATTCACTTGGGATGAATTCAAGTCCGAATTTTTCAAGGAATACCGAACTTCGGCCGATCTCACTAGGCTTAAGGATGAGCAACGTTCTTTGAGGAAAGGGTCAATGGATTTGAACACTCTCAAATCCGTGTTTTTGTCTAAGACTCAATTTTGCCCGGAGTATGTCGGGAATGATAAGATGTTAAAGGAAGATTTTTATCGGATCTTGAATGATAGTTATCAAGAGAAGATAAGTGTGAATGTGGTGAAAAGCTTTGATGAATTGTTTAACATGGTCAAGGGCTTCGAGGCGCTTGTGATGAGGAAGAATAGCCTTACCTTGGGCAAGAAAAAGTTTGAAGCTACTAGTCAATCTAATTTTTCTAGCAAGAAGTTTAAGAAAGGCTCCGAGAGTGTGGGGAGTGTGAAGAAAGGTGCTTCGGGGGATTTCCCCTATTCTTGTCATAATTGTGGGCGAAGGGAGCATATGGCCCGTGATTGCACCAAACCATCCTCTACTACAAAATTCACTTGTTACAATTGTGGGAAAGAAGGACACAAGAAGACCGAGTGTCCCGAGTTGGTTAATGATCATGTCAAGCGGTTAGAGAAGGCAGAGGGTACGGGCCGGGGTCGAAATTATTTGATGACTAATGATGAAGCTAAGCAATCGAACGAGGTTGTCTCAGGTACTTTCTTGGTTAACTCTAAACCGGCCAAGATATTATTTGATAGCGGTGCTAATTTGTCTTTTGTGTCGCCTCGATTTGTATCTAAGTTAAATAAACCGCTAGTTAAGTTGAGTCGTCTGGTTGAAGTCGAAATAGCGGATGGCAAGATGGCGCTAGTGGTTGATGTTTGTAAGAATTGTGATGTTGTGTTTGGTACCGAAACCTTTAAAATTGACGTCATTCCGATGACCTTGGGTGAGTTCGATATTGTTTTTGGTATGGATTGGCTCGATCGTTATAGAGCCGATATTGCATGCCATGATAAGTTCATTCGTGTTAGGACCCCAAGTGGGGGAGAGTTGATTATTCATGGCGATAGACGGAGGAGACTCGTACCATTGTGCACGTATGCAAGGGCACGACGTTTTCTCAAGAGCGGTGCCTTGTTTTATCTTGCTCACATAGTTGATACTCGTGATGAGCCACCACCTATTCGTAAGATTCCGGTGGTTAATGAATTTGAAGATGTCTTTCCGGATGAATTATCGGGTGTTCCGGAGGAAAGACAAGTCGAATTTCGCATCGAGTTGGTTCCGGGAGCTACTCCCATTGCTAAAACCCCTTATCCTTTAGCGCCGACGGAGATGCAAGAATTGCTTAATCAAACCCAAGAGTTGCTTGAGAAGGGTTTCATTCGACCGAGCTCCTCGCCGTGGGGTGCTCCGGTTTTGTTTGTGAAAAAGAAAGATGGAAGCATACGAATGTGCATCGACTATAGGGAGTTGAATAAAGTGACGATCAAGAATCGTTATCCATTACCTCGGATCGACGATTTATTTGATCAACTCCAAGGTGCTACGTATTTTTCTAAGATCGATTTACGGTCCGGCTATCATCAAGTGCGGGTCCGTGAGGAAGACATCGAGAAGACGGCCTTTCGGACGAGTTACGGGCATTATGAGTTTGTGGTTATGCCTTTTGGTCTCACGAATGCACCGGCGGCATTCATGGATTTAATGAACCGAGTGTGCCAACCTATGTTGGACAAGTCGTAATCGTGTTCATTGATGACATACTCGTTTATTCCAAGAGTTTGAAGGAACATGAACACCATTTACGTGAAGTGTTGAAGACATTGCGAAGGGAGAAATTGTATGCTAAGTTCTCCAAATGTGAATTTTGGCTAAGGGAAGTTCAATTCCTTGGTCATATTGTGAATCAAGAAGGTATTATGGTAGACCCGGGGAAGATCGAAACGGTGAAAAGTTGGAGTCGACCGACTACGCCTACGGAAATCCGAAGTTTTCTCGGATTGGCCGGTTATTATCGTCGGTTTATTCAAGACTTTTCTAAGATTGCTTCTCCTTTGACGAAGTTGACAAGGAAAAATGTTAAATTTAATTGGGAAAAAGAACAAGAAGTCGCCTTTCAATTGTTGAAAGAAAAGTTATGTCAAGCTCCGGTGTTGGTGTTACCGGAAGGGATTGAAGACATGGTGGTTTATTGCGATGCTTCGTTGAATGGGCTCGGGTGTGTTCTGATGCAAAGAGGTAAAGTCATCGCTTATGCCTCTCGACAATTAAAAGAACACGAAACGAGATACCCGACTCATGATCTTGAGATGGCGGCGGTAGTGCACGCGTTGAAAATTTGGCGCCATTACTTGTATGGTGTCAAGTGTACGATATATTCGGATCACAAAAATTTGAAACATCTTTTCACTCAACGAGATTTGAATTATCGTCAACGTAGATGGATGGACGTGGTGAAAGATTATGATTGCGTGATACTTTATCATCCGGGTAAGGCGAACGTTGTTGCGGACGCCTTGAGTCGAAAGAGTACACATCCGGCGATAAAGGTGGGATCGTTACGTTTGATTATCACTAATGACTTTCTTGAAAAGATGGGTGAAGATCAAATAGAGGCTTATGTTCACAATAAGCACACGGAACGAATCGTTGGCCAATCGGAGTTCATTACAATGGGCTCGCGTGGCTTGTTATCCTTTCAAGGAAGGGTGTGGGTACCCAAGATGGGGGATTACCGGCGAATGCTACTTGATGAAGCACATAAGTCCAAGTATTCCATTCATCCGGGTGCAACGAAAATGTACTATGATTTGAAGAAAGATTATTGGTGGCCCGGCATGAAACGTGATGTGGTTGAGTATGTTGAACAATGAGTCACGTGCTTGCAAGTCAAAGCCGAACACCAAAAGCCTTACGGTAAGTTACAACCATTGGAAGTCCCGAAATGGAAATGGGAGCACATTACCATGGACTTTATTACCAAGTTACCGAAGACGGCGCGAACCCAATACGATACAATTTGGGTGATTGTTGATAGATTTACGAAGAGTGCCTTGTTTCTTCCCATTCGGGAAACGATATCATCGGAGACTTTAGCTAAGTTGTTTATAAAGGAGGTGATATCAAGACATGGGGTTCCGGTATCTATTGTTTCGGATCGAGATACTCGCTTTACATCTCGGTTTTGGAACAAGTTTCATGAAGATATGGGTACTCAATTAAAAATGAGCACGGCGTATCATCCTCAAACGGACGGTCAAACCGAGCGTACTAACCAAACGCTAGAGGATATGTTGAGGGCGTGTATTATTGATTTTGGTGGAAGTTGGGATGAGCACTTACCCTTGGTGGAATTCTCATACAATAATAGTTACCACGCTAGTATTGGGATGCCACCATACGAGATGCTCTATGGGCGTAGATGTCGAACTCCCATTTGTTGGGGAGAAGTGGGTCAATGACAAATCGGAAGTTCCGATTTGGTTTTGGAGACGAATAGTTAAATTGAAATGATTCAGGCTCGACTTAAAGCGGCGCAAGATAGACAAAAGTCTTATGCCGATAAAGGTAGAAGAACGATTGAGTTTCAAGAAGGTGATATGGTGATGCTTAAGGTTTCTCCATGGAAGGGTGTGATTCGGTTTAGGAAGTGAGGAAAGTTAGCTCCTCGGTTTATTGGTCCTTTCAAGGTATTGGCACGTGTTGGTGAGGTTGCTTATCGATTAGAGTTACCCGAAGAACTTGCGGGAATTCATAATACGTTCCATGTTTCCCATCTTCGCAAATGTCTTGTGGATGACTCGACTTGGGTGCCATTGGATGAGATTACTTTGAATAACAAGTTAGAGTATGCGGAAGAACCGGTTGCAATCCTTGATGAAAAGGTTAAGATGTTGCGGAACAAGGAAGTTAGAACCTTCAAAGTGCAATGGCGACATCGAAAGGGTTCCGAGTTTACATGGGAATCCGAAGAGTTTGTTTTGGCTTATCTTCCGGCTTATCATGCGGCTTGGATCGCGAGGACGCGCTCCGATCTAAGTGGGGGAGAGTTGTAACACCCCGCTTTTCCGTACACGCTTAAAGGTACACTCCTAATCAATTATACGTCTATAACTTGCTCGTTATGTGGCTAAGTTAGCTAACATGTTAGTTACTTGAGAATGTGTATATTATAAATGTTGAATGCATGCGCGAACGTGTTTACCTACGTGTCACGATGGCATTGAGTCGTGTGAGACTCAAGGTTGGGGTTAGTATGTGTATTAAAGTGAGCGTTTGGGTTATTAGTTATGGAAACCTTGGAAAATTGATTAGCTAGTCGAGGGCACCAGTTCCAGGCAATTGTCGCGCCGCGATACAGGGCTCCGCGACGCGACACATCAAGCAAAGATTTGATCAGAACTTGGATTAAAGGGTGCTGTTTTTCATGTGTTTCGTCGCGCCGCGACGTTTAGTGCCGCGCCGCGGCAGGCCTGCTGGCCAGGTTCCGGTTTTAGGTTAAATTAAGAGATTTTTAGGGGCAAAATGGTAAATGGACGTATAGATCAGATGGGTGCATTAAATCTGGTCCACTAGTTCATTTATTTCATTTTCCTTTTTCATTTTCTTTCAATTTCTCTCCCAAAACTCTAACACCCATTTGGATTCAAAGTGAGATTGAGAGAGGAAGGATTTAGGGTTGATCTTTGGAGCAAGTATTAAAGTTGTTCCTTGTGACTCTAGCTACGTGGTGATAGTCTCGGTAAGTTCTAACTCTAAGTTTCGAGTTTTAATTGATTATGGCTAGGGTTTTGGTTAATAGAAGCTTGTATGACCCATTTGGGAGTAAAATGGGTGAATTTGGGTTAGGTTGTTGTAATGAAACCCTAATGGCCATAATCTAGGGTTTTGGTCTTGTAATTGTGATTTTGAAAGTGTTAATGGTATTGTAAGCATTAAACACTTGTTAGAATTGAAAGAGATGTCATTTGGGTCAAGAATGTACTAGTTGACCTAGTTTGGGTAAAATGGGTGTAAATTACCCTAGGTGGATGTCAATTGAGGCTAGTAGACTTTAATGCACTAATGTTGGTAATTAAAGTTGAGTCTTGGCCATTAAGAGGGCGGTTGTGGTGTGGTTGGGTCATTTAATGCGAAATTGAGTCATTAAATTCCCAAGTAAATGTAATGTGGTTAATTCCACTAGTTTATGTATTGAATTGGTACTTAATGTATTAGGTACTTGGCTTTGAAGTTTGGAAGCGATTATTCATCATCCTTGCGTCAAGGTGAGTGGAATAATTATGCGTGAACGTATATAATGTATTTATTTGTGTGGTATGAATGTGGAAGTTTCGCGGTGTTCAAGACACCACATTCTAGGTAACGAGTAGTATTGTCGCGGTGCTTAAGACACTACTCCTTGTGTAATTGACTTGTGGGATTGTCGCGGTGTTTAAGACACCACAATGTCGTGAGAGTGGAAGTGTCGCGGTGTTCAAGACACCACTCATTGTATTGAATGAAGTGTGGATTCTTCGCGGTGTTTAAGACGCCACATTGTTGTAAGGGTGAGTTAGTCGCGGTGTTTAAGACATCACCCGGGGGACTAGTGATTACGCGGTGTATAAGTAACACTAGTGGATGTTATGAACTCCAACGGACTTACATGTACCGTTCTCTTGTATACTTGGTTAACCATGGTTGTGCGAATTGTACTTAGCATATTATATTGTGAACTATATGCTATTATTGTTGCTAGCGTAATGTGGAACGTGGATAGTAGTTTATGCATGATGGATTGCATGTTTGTTGAATTGCTAGCTCGTATGTGGTATTGTGTAAGTGTATGCAAGTAAGTAGGTTATATATGATCATGTATAATTATTGCATTCACTAAGCGTTAGCTTACCCCTCTCGTTGTTATCTTTTTAGTTGCAGGCGAGGATAAAGGGAAGGGGATTGTCGGACACTAGATGTCCTTGATGATGTGCTTGTAGGAGCTTTTGGAAGTTGACCACCTTTTGGGTAGTTTAGTCCCAAACCATGCTCGTTGGGTCGTTTGGTTTATAAACTATCATTGTATTCGGTCAAACTTATATTTACTTAACTAATGGCCTTTGTGCCCTTTTGTAAACATTGGTAATGGTTGTATGGTTTAATGGAACTTGTGATTTGGTCTACATATTTAATTGGCGCGTAAATGTGTATTAAAAAAAAAAAATTATCGTACGGAGTACGGGTTGGGTTGTTTTAGATGGTTCCCACATGTGTTAGGTGACTCACATGGGCTGCTAAGAGCTGATCATTGGAGTGTATATACCAATAGTACATACATCTAAAAGCTGTGTATTGTACGAGTACGAATACGGGTGCATACGAGTAGAATTGTTGATGAAACTGAACGAGGATGTAATTGTAAGCATTTTTGTTAAGTAGAAGTATTTTGATAAGTGTATTGAAGTCTTTCAAAAGTGTATAAATACATATTAAAACACTACATGTATATACATTTTAACTGAGTCGTTAAGTCATCGTTAGTCGTTACATGTAAATGTTGTTTTGAAACCTTTAGGTTAACGATCTTGTTGAATGTTGTTAACCCAATGTTTATAATATCAAATGAGATTTTAAATTATTATATTATCATGATATTATCATGTATGAATATCTCTTAATATGATATATATACATTAAATGTCTTTACAACGATAATCGTTACATATATGTCTCGTTTAAAAATCATTAAGTTAGTAGTCTTGTTTTTACATATGTAGTTCATTATTAATATACTTAATGATATGTTTACTTATCATAGTATCATGTTAACTATATATATATATCCATATATATGTCATCATATAGTTTTTACAAGTTTTAACGTTCGTGAATCACCGGTCAACTTGGGTGGTCAATTATCTATATGAAACATATTTCAATTAATCAAGTCTTAACAAGTTTGATTGCTTAACATGTTAGAAACATTTAATCATGTAAATATCAATCTCAATTAATATATATAAACATGAAAAAGTTCGGGTCACTACACATATGAATCATATTAAGATATTGATACACTTGGTTAATTATGTTAAATGATAAGTAAATATATTATTAAGTGTATTAACAATGAAATACATATGTAAAAATAAGACTACTAACTTAATGATTTCGAAACGAGACATATATGTAACGATTATCGTTGTAATGACATTTAACTGTATATATATCATACTAAGATATATTATATATCATAATATCATGATAATATAACAATTTAACATCTCATTTGTTATAATAAACAATGGGTTAACAACATTCAACAAGATCGTTAACCTAAAGGTTTCAAAACAACATTTACATGTAACGACTAACGATGACTTAACGACTCAGTTAAAATGTATATACATGTAGTGTTTTAATATGTATTCATACACTTTTGAAAGAATTTAAGACACTTATCAAAATACTTCTACTTAACAAAAATGCTTACAATTACATCCTCATTCAGTTTCATCAACAATTCTACTCGTATGCACCCGTATTAGTACTCGTACAATACACAGCTTTTAGATGTATGTACTATTTGTATATACACTCCAATGATCAGCTCTTAGCAGCCCATGTGAGTCACCTAACACATGTGGGAACCATCATTTGGCAACTTGCATGAAATATCTCATAAAATTACAAAAATATGAGTAATCATTCATGACTTATTTACATGAAAACAAAATTACATATCCTTTATATCTAATCCATACACCAACGACCAAAAACACCTACAAACACTTTCATTCTTCAATTTTCTTCATCTAATTGATCTCTCTCAAGTTCTATCTTCAAGTTCTAAGTGTTCTTCATAAATTCCAAAAGTTCTAGTTTCATAAAATCAAGAATACTTCCAAGATTGCAAGTTTACTTCCAAGTTTTCTAAATCCATTCCAAGTAATCATCCAAGATCAAGAAACCTTTGTTACTTACAGTAGGTTATCTTTCTAATACAAGGTAATAATCATATTCAAACTTTAATTCAATTTCTATAACTATAACAATCTTATTTCGAGTGGAAATCTTACTTGAAATTGTTTTCGTGTCATGATTCTGCTTCAAGAATTTTTAAGCCATCTAAGGATCCTTTGAAGCTAGATCTATTTTTCTCATTTCTAGTAGGTTTATTCAAGGAACTTGAGGTAGTAATGATGTTCATAACATCATTCAATTCATACATATAAAGCTATCTTATTCGAAGGTTTAAACTTGTAATCACTAGAACATAGTTTAGTTAATTCTAAACTTGTTCGCAAATAAAAGTTAATCCTTCTAACTTGACTTTTAAAATCAACTAAACACATGTTCTATATCTATATGATATGCTAACTTAATGATTTAAAACCTGAAAATACGAAAAACACCGTAAAACCGGATTTACGCCGTCGTAGTAACACCGCGGGCTGTTTTGGGTTAGTTAATTAAAAACTATGATAAACTTTGATTTAAAAGTTGTTATTCTGGAAAAATGATTTTTATTATGAACATGAAACTATATCCAAAAATTATGATTAAACTCAAAGTGGAAGTATGTTTTCTAAAATGGTCATCTAGACGTCGTTCTTTCGACTGAAATGACTACCTTTATAAAAACGACTTGTAAATTATTTTTCTCACTATAAACCTATACTTTTTCTGTTTAGATTCATAAAATAGAGTTCAATATGAAACCATAGCAATTTGATTCACTCAAAATGGATTTAAAATGAAGAAGTTATGGGTAAAACAAGATTGGATAATTTTTCTCATTTTAGCTACGTAAAAATTGGTAACAAATCTATTCCAACCATAACTTAATCAACTTGTATTGTATATTATGTAATCTTGAGATACCATAGACACGTATACAATGTTTTGACCTATCATGTCGACACATCTATATATATTTCGGAACAACCATAGACACTCTATATGTGAATGTTGGAGTTAGCTATACAGGGTTGAGGTTGATTCCAAAATATATATAGTTTGAGTTGTGATCAATACTGAGATACGTATACACTGGGTCGTGGATTGATTCAAGATAATATTTATCGATTTATTTCTGTACATCTAACTGTGGACAACTAGTTGTAGGTTACTAACGAGGACAGCTGACTTAATAAACTTAAAACATCAAAATATATTAAAAGTGTTGTAAATATATTTTGAACATACTTTGATATATATGTATATATTGTTATATGTTCGTGAATCAACCAGTGGCCAAGTCTTACTTCCCGACGAAGTAAAAAATCTGTGAAAGTGAGTTATAGTTCCACTTTTAAAATCTAATATTTTTGGGATGAGAATACATGCAGGTTTTATAAATGATTTACAAAATAGACACAAGTACGTGAAACTACATTCTATGGTTGAATTATCGAAATCGAATATGCCCCTTTTTATTAAGTCTGGTAATCTAAGAATTAGGGAACAGACACCCTAATTGACGCGAATCTTAAAGATAGATCTATTGGGCCTAACAAACCCCATCCAAAGTACTGGATGCTTTAGTACTTCGAAATTTATATCATATCCGAAGGGTGTCCCGGAATGATGGGGATATTCTTATATATGCATCTTGTTAATGTCGGTTACCAGGTGTTCACCATATGAATGATTTTTATCTCTATGTATGGGATGCGTATTGAAATATGAAATCGTGGTCTATTGTTACGATTTGATATATATAGGTTAAACCTATAACTCACCAACATTTTTGTTGAGATTTAAAGCATGTTTATTCTCAGGTGAATACTAAGAGCTTCCGCTGTTGCATACTAAAATAAGGACAAGATTTGGAGTCCATGCTTGTTTGATATTGTATAAAAACTGCATTCAAGGAACGTATTTTGATGTAACATATTTGTATTGTAAACCATTATGTAATGGTCGTGTGTAAACAGGATATTTTATATTATCATTATTTGATAATCTACGTAAAGCTTTTAAACCTTTATTGACGAAATAAAGGTTATGGTTTGTTTTAAAAATGAATGCAGTCTTTGGAAAAATGTCTCATATAGAGGTCAAAAACCTCGCAACGAAATCAATTAATATGGAACGTTTTTAATCAATAAGAAAGGGACATTTCATGCAGTCTTTGAAAAACGTCTCATATAGAGGTCAAAACCTCGCGACGTAATCAATTAATATGGAACGTTTATAATCAATATGAACGGGAAATTTCAGTTGGCATCAGAGCTGGTATAACGCCGTCCATGTGTGGCGGGTTGGTCGTAAAGGAGGTTCTCACAGTGTTACCTGTGATGAAGCATTGGCTCTTACTCCTTGTGATCCCTTACGAGGGTTGGCAGTAGCTGAGAGGCAGGACCTAAAATCAGTATCTGAGGTACACTCAGTGGTCACCAGGCGATTAGCTGGGAAGGCACTGGGTGGGACGGTGGTTGTCCCCAACTGTATTTCAGTTGGTATTCGAGCGTTGGTCTTAGAGAACCAGAAATTTGCATCAGTGTCTTATCGAGTTTATTAGGATACATTAGTGAGTCTGGACTTCGACCATTTTTTCTTTAAAAATGATTGCTTAACACTTTTGTTGGAAATTATATATTATTAACATGTAAATATTATGTGATATATTAATCTCTTAATGTGTTTGATATTGTGTGATAGATGTCTACCACTAGTATAAATCTCATCGACTCACCTAATAATAATGAAGAGTCGAATATAATTTGGGAAGATTCACAAATTCCCGAAGAGGAACCGGAAGAAGAGGAACCTGAAGTAGAGGAACCGGAAGAGGAGGAACCGGAAGAAGAAGAGGTTCCGGAAGAAGAAATATTGATACCTATAGTAAATCGATTAAATAAAAGAAAATCCTCAACCAACGAACCAAAGTTAATAATGGTCAATGGTGTTTCTGCCGAGGAAGTAAAATATTAGGAAGATTATCAATTTTCCGATGAATCGGATCCCGATGAGGATTCCGATGATGTTATAGAAATTACCTCGACCCAATTTAATAAAGCGAAAGAAAATAATAAGGGAAAAGGTATAAAAATAGAGAAACCCGATTCCAACCCTGATGAACTTTATATGTATCAGCAACATCCGTATTTCCTAAAATGTAACAATGACCCGGGAACCTCTAAACCACCAGGTTTTTCTAAACCATTGTGGAAAACGACAGCTCGTATTAGGGGAGCATCATATATCCCTAGGAAATTAGCAAAACAAACCAAGTCCGAAGAAGAAAAAACGATTGAGTCGGATTAAAGAGTTGTAATCATGTTGTGTAATATATGTAATATAGTGTGCTTGTACTTTTATGTTCTATGTAAAAATTGCTTGTATTGTTTGTTAATTATCTTTTACGAATCTAATCCTTGTCTATTTTACAGTATAAAAACAAAATGGACGTTAAGGGTAGACAACCGAATATTTTAGAAGACCTACCAGAGGATATGATTGAGGAAATCTTGTCTAGAGTCGGTCAGAATTCATCAGCACATTTAGTTATGGCGAAATTAACTTGTCAAACATTTGAAAGACTTTCCAGAAATGCCTTAGTTTATAAAAGGCTTTCCTTTGATAGGTGGGGTATATCACATTGGGGAGACTGTAAGTTACGTCGTGTTTTCTTTAAAGCGTTAAATGCGGTGAACCCAAATGCAATTTTACGCTACGGGTTAAGAACCTATTTTAACTCAACATATCCCAACATAGGATTTCGTGAGTTAGAAAGAGCTTCTAACATGCAACATAAAGAAGCATGTTATGCTTACGGGTTAATAATGTTCGCTTCTCATCAAATTGAGAAAAAGAACATTGGGTTGCAACTTTTAAATAAAACATTCTCACAAGTGATGGACTCGGTAGTTGAGATGAGAAACAAGGTTTTTAGATTATTACAGAGCTGTTGGACATTACGAAACCCTCATCCTTTTGACGACATTATAACATGCTGTCTTGTCAACGGTCACAACGGTTATGTTCCACAAGACCAAGGATGGGAAGTAGTCATAGTAAAACCAGAATGCATGACTTGTTTCTGGACGTATGAATTACGTGTCTTTATTGCCTTTGTTGAACGACTTACGTATTAACTAGAATTTTCTTCGCAACTGTTTTGTATCAGAGTTTTTATGTGCTATAGTTCATGCTATATGTAAAATAGCGGTATTGTAAGTTTGCAATATATTGTATAAAAGATTGAATGTGAAATATTATTATAATCAGTTTTCATATAGAATTGTAGTAGTTGAATTGTATGTTAGCTACTAAGTATGAACTTAACGGGTAGGTATTACCCGAATTAAAACTTATAAAACGCTAATATGAAGAAAAAGCTTTTATAAATGAGTTCATATTATGCTACGGAATACTATTGACTACTCTTAATATTCTATATGATTAACTTAATTCTTTTGGCTATTTTTGAAGGAAATGGCATCGACTACTCGTCAGAACTTGAACATGAGTGAGGAAGACTTCCGTGCTTTCTTTGCAGCAAATATAGCCGCAGTACAGGCTGCAATGCAAAACAACAATAACTCAGGGTCTAGCAGTGGAGTTAACTCCACAGGAAACCGTGTAGGATGCTCCTACAAGGCTTCCACTGCCTGTAAACCTCTGGAATTCGATGGAACTGAAGGACCAGTCGGACTAAAACGATGGACCGAAAAGGTCGAATCTGTGTTTTCTATAAGCAAATGTGCTGAGGAAGATAAGATAAAGTACGCCACGCATACCTTCACATGTACTGCATTAACATGGTGGAATACCTATCTCGAACAAGTGGGACAAGATGCTGCTTACGCACTACCGTGGTCAGCATTCAAACACTTAATGAACGAGCAGTACCGTCCCAGAAACGAGGTCAATAAGCTCAAGGTAGAGCTTAGAGGGTTACGAACACAAGGGTTTGATATTACCACGTACGAACGACGATTCACAGAGTTGTGCCAATTGTGTCCGGGAGCGTTCGAAGATGAAGAAGAGGAAATCGACGCATTTGTAAAAGGGTTACCGGAAATGATCCAAGAGGATATAAGTTCACACGAGCCCGCCTCCATACAAAAGGCAAGTCGAATGGCTCATAAACTTATAAATCAAATTGAGGAAAGGATTAAAGAACATGCGACCGAAGAAGCCAATACGAAACAAGTCAAGAGGAAATGGGAAGAAACCAGTGACAAGGGTCACAATTTCAATAATCAACCCAACAATCATAACTACAATCGCACCAATTTTCGCAACAACAAACGCAACAACAACAACTACCCCAGCAACAACTACAACAACCGTTTCAACAACAATAACAACCGCAACAACAACAATCCCAACAATAACAATAAGAGGCAGAAATTCTGGCAGAGATGTGAAGGATACCATCCAACTGGGCTCTATACAACAGTGTGTACTAAGTGTAATAGAAAAGGCCATGGTGCGACAAAGTGCAAAATCTACGGATTAATGGCTAAGGGAACAAATAATGCACGAACAAGTTATGCAGACATTACCTGTTTTGGATGCGGGAAGAAGGGCCATTACAAAAATATGTGTCCAAATTAGGGGGATAATAATGGGCAAGGCCGAGGAAGAGTCTTCAACATTAATGCGGTTGAAGAACAGGAAGACCCGGAGCTTGTTACGGGTATGTTTCTTATTGACAATACATCTGCTTATGTTTTATTTGATTCGGGTGCGGATAGAAGCTATATGAGTAAGGATTTCTGTGCTAAATTAAGTTGTCCATTGACGCCTTTGGATAATAAGTTTATACTAGAATTAGCAAACGGTAAATTAATTGCAGCAGATAATATATGTCGAAATCGAGAAATTAAACTGGTTAGCGAAACATTTAAGATTGATTTGATACCAGTAGAGTTAGGGAGTTTTGATGTTATAATCGGTATGGACTGGTTGAAAGAGGTGAAAGCAGAGATCGTATGTTACAAAAATGCAATTCGCATTGTACGAGAAGAAGGAAAACCCTTAATGGTGTACGGAGAAAAGAGCAACGCGAAGCTAAATCTTATTAGTAATTTGAAGGCGCAAAAGTTAATAAGAAAGGGTTGCTATGCTATTCTAGCACACGTCAAGAAAGTACAAACTGAAGAAAAGAGCATCAATGATGTTCCCGTCGCAAAAGAATTTCCCGATGTATTTCCGAAAGAATTACCGGGATTACCTCCACGCCGATCCGTTGAATTTCAAATAGATCTTGTATCGGGAGCTGCACCAATAGCTCGTGATCCATACAGACTCGCACCCAGTGAAATGAAGGAACTTCAAAGCCAATTATAAGTACTTCTAGAGCGTGGTTTCATACGACCAAGTGCATCACCATGGGGAGCTCCTGTTTTGTTTGTCAAAAAGAAGGATGGTACATTCAGGTTGTGTATCGACTACCGAGAGTTGAACAAACTTACCATCAAGAACCGTTACCCACTACCGAGAATCGACGACTTATTTGAACAATTATAAGGCTCGTCAGTTTATTCGAAGATTGATTTACGTTCTGGGTATCATCAAATGCGGGTGAAGGAGGACGATATTCCGAAGACTGCTTTCAGAACGCATTATGGTCATTACGAGTTTATGGTTATGCCGTTTGGATTGACTAACGCACCAGCTGTGTTCATGGACCACATGAACCGTGTGTGTGGGCCATATCTCGACAAGTTTGTCATTGTTTTCATTGATGACATACTTATCTACTCAAAGAATGATCAAGAGCACGAAGAACATTTGAGAAAAGTGCTAGAGTTGTTGAGGAAAGAAAAACTGTACGCTAAGTTTTCAAAGTGTGCATTTTGGTTGGAAGAAGTTCAATTCCTCGGTCACATAGTGAACAAAGAAGGTATTCAGGTGGATTCGGCAAAGATTGAGACCGTTGAAAAGTGGGAAACCCCTAAAACTCCTAAGCATATACGCCAATTTTTAGGACTGGCTGGTTACTACAGAAGATTCATCCAAGATTTTTCCAAAATAGCAAAACCCTTGACTGCATTAATGCATAAAGGGAAGAAATTTGAATGGAAGGATGAACAAGAAAAAGCATTTCAATTGTTGAAGAAAAAGTTAACTACGGCACCTATATTGTCATTGCCTGAAGGGAATGATGATTTTGTGATATATTGTGACACCTCAAAGCAAGGCCTCGGTTGTGTATTAATGCAACGAACGAAGGTAATTGCTTATGCGTCTAGACAATTGAAGATTCACGAGCAAAATTATACGACACACGATTTGGAATTAGGCGATGTTGTTTTTGCATTAAAGACTTGGAAGCACTACTTATATGGGGTCAAAAGTATTATATATACCGACCACAAAAGTCTTCAACATATATTTAATTAGAAACAACTGAACATGAGGCAGCGCAGGTGGATTGAATTGTTGAATGATTACGACTTTGAGATTCGTTACCACCCGGGGAAGGCAAATGTGGTAGCCGACGCTTTGAGTAGAAAGGACAGAGAACCTATTCGAGTAAAAGCTATGAATATAACGATTCACAATAACCTTACTACTCAAATAAAGGAGGCGCAACAAGGAGTTTTAAAAGAGGGAAATTTAAAGGATGAAATACCCAAAGGATCGGAGAAGCATCTTAATATTCGGGAAGACGGAACCCGGTATAGGGCTGAAAGAATTTGGGTACCAAAATTTGGTGATATGAGAGAAATGGTACTTAGAGAAGCTCATAAAACCAGATACTCAATACATCCTGGAACGGGGAAGATGTACAAAGATCTCAAGAAACATTTTTGGTGGCCAGGTATGAAAGCCGATGTTGCTAAATACGTAGGGAAATGTTTGACGTGTTCTAAGGTCAAAGCTGAGCATCAGAAACCATCAGGTCTACTTCAACAACCCGAAATCCTGGAATGGAAATAGGAAAACAGTACCATAGATTTCATCACTAAATTGCCAAGGACTGCAAGTGGTTTTGATACTATTTGGGTAATAGTTGATCGTCTCATCAAATCAGCACACTTTCTGCCAATAAGAGAAGATGACAAGATGGAGAAGTTACCACGACTGTATTTGAAGGAAGTCGTCTCCAGACATGGAATACCAATCTCTATTATCTCTGATAGGGATGGCAGATTTGTTTCAAGGTTTTGGCAGACATTACAACAAGCATTGGGAACTCGTCTAGACATGAGTACTGCCTATCATCCACAACCCGATAGGTAGAGCGAAAGGACGATACAGACTCTTGAAGACATGCTACAAGCATGTGTTATTGATTTTGGAAACAGTTGGGATCAACATCTACCATTAGCAGAATTTTCCTACAACAACAGTTACCACTCGAGTATCGAAATGGCACCGTTCGAAGCACTTTATGGTAGAAATTGCAGATCTCCAATTTGTTGGAATGAATTGGGGGATAGACAGATTACGGGTCCGAAGATAATCCAAGAAACTACAGAGAAAATCATCCAAATTCAACAACGGTTGAAAACCGCTCAGAGTCGATAAAAGAGCTACGCGGACCTTAAAAGGAAAGATATAGAATTTGAAATTGGGGAGATGGTCATGCTTAAGGTTTCGCCTTGTAAAGGCGTTGTTTGATTTGGTAAACGGGGGAAACTAAATCCAAGATACATTGGACCATTCAAGATTTTAGATCGTGTCGGACCAGTAGCCTACCGACTTGAATTACCTCAACAACTCGCCAATGTACATAATACCTTTCACGTCTTGAATCTGAAGAAGTGCTTAGCTAAAGAAGATCTCACTATTCCTTTAGACGAAATTAAAATCAATGAAAAACTACAATTCATTGAAGAACCCGTCGAGATAATGGATCGTGAGGTTAAAAGGCTCAAGCAAAACAAGATATCAATTGTTAAGGTTCGATGGAATGCTCGTAGAGGACCCGAGTTCACCTGGGAATGAGAAGATCAGATGAAGAAGAAATACCCGCATTTATTTCCAGAAGATACATCAACACCTCCAACTTCTTAAAATTTTGGGACGAAATTTATTTAACATAGTTTAGTTAATTCTAAACTTGTTCGCAAACAAAAGTTAATCCTTCTAAATTGACTTTTAAAATCAAATAAACACATGTTCTATATCTATATGATATGCTAACTTAATGATTTAAAACCTGAAAACACGAAAAATACCGTAAAACTGGATATACGCCGTCGTAGTAACACCGCGGGCTGTTTTGGGTTAGTTAATTAAAAACTATGATAAACTTTGATTTAAAAGTTGTTCTTCTGGGAAAATGATTTTTCTTATGAACATGAAACTATATCCAAAAATCATGATTAAACTCAAAATGGAAGTATGTTTTCCAAAATGGTCATCTAGACGTCGTTCTTTCGACTGAAATGACTACCTTTACAAAAATGACTTGTAACATGTATTTCTGACTATAAACTTATACTTTTTCTGTATAGATTCATAAACTTAAGTTCAATATGAAACCATAGCAATTGGATTCACTCAAAACGGATTTAAAACGAAGAAGTTATGGGTAAAACAAGATTGGATATTTTTACTTGTTGTAGCTACGTGAAAATTGGTAACAAATCTATATAAATCATATCCTAGCTAACTTATATTGTATTATACATGTATTCTAATATATTATGTAATCTTGGGATACCATAGACACGTATGCAAATGTTTTGACATATCATATCGACCCATCTATATATATTATTTGGAACAACCATAGACACTCTATATGCAGTAATGTTGGAGTTAGCTATACAGGGTTCAGGTTGATTCCAAAAATATATATACTTTGAGTTGTGATCTAGCCTGAGACGTGTATACACTGGGTCGTGGATTGATTTAAGATAATATATATCGATTTATTTCTGTACATCTAACTATGGACAACTAGTTGTAGGTTACTAACGAGGACAGCTGACTGAAAATATTTAAAACATTAAAATGTATTAAAAAATGTTGTAAATATATTTTGAACATACTTTGATATATATGTACATATTTGTTATAGGTTCGTGAATCGACCAGTGGCCAAGTCTTACTTCCCGATGAAGTAAAAATCTGTGAAAGTGAGTTATAGTCCCACTTTTAAAATCTAATATTTTGGGATGAGAATACATGCAGCTTTATAAATGTTTTACAAAATAGACACAAGTACGTAAAACTACATTCTATGGTTGGATTATTAAACCGAATATCGCCCTTCAAGTCTGGTAGCCTAAGAATTAGGGAAATGGCCCCTAATTGACGCGAATCCTAAAGATAGATCTAATGGGCTTAACAACCCCCATTCAGGTTATGGATGGTTTAGTACTTCAAGATTATTATACAGATGAGAGGTTCTGTTTTGGGGATATTCTATGCATTAAGTTAACGTCGGTTACCAGGTGTTCAACATATGAATGATTTTTATCTCTATGCAGTTTACGAAATGCCTGATAAGAGATGTGTTATAAAAATGAAATCTTGTGGTCTATTATGATGATTTAATAATATGTAGGTTAAACCTATAACTCACCAACAATTTTGTTGACGTTTTAAGCATGTTTATTCTCAGGTGATTATTAAGAGCTTCCGCTGTTGCATACTAAATTAAGGACAAGATTTGGAGTCCATGCTTGAATAATATTGTTTAAAAACTGCATTCAAAGACTTCTGTTGATGTGTAATATTATTTTAAACCATTATGTAATGGTCGTGTGAAAAATGTTATATTTTAGATTATCATTATTTGATAATCGTCGTAATATTTTAAAGGTTATGGTTTGTTTTAAAATCGAATGCAGTCTTTGAAAAACGTCTCATATAGAGTTCAAAACCTCGCGACGAAATCAATTAATATGGAACGTTTATAATCAATATGAACGGGACATTTCAGTGCTTATAATGCTGACTTTAAATTTACAACTAATATTCTTTTATTTAATCCATTAAATGGTCAATACTCAATACTCCTGAAGAAAAAGGTCTCTAAATTACTTTTAGCTATTTCGTACTTTTGGCTATTCTGTAAGAGTCTAGTAATTATGGAAACACATTTAGGTGAATGAAATCTATATTAGTTTAACTATACTCAAGTCAATTTAAAGATATGTTTGGATCATTATTGATCAAGTTCCATCTATGTTCAGGTTAACGTTCTAAAGAAGAGTACTCATTTATCTATAAATGACATAGACAGTAGTTGATGGTCATTGCAATTGTGTTTAACTAGAATCTTTGGTTCGAAAGAACAAGCCAATCAGTTAAATGGTTAGAATGGGTTGAATGTTATATCTATTTTGATTCGAGTCCTACTAGGCTAATATCTTTACAGTTATTACGAGAAAGCAATATTCAGAATCAGTGTGTATTGTAATGACTATTAATAATCGTCAATGTCAATCATGGGTTAATATTGATGTATTTTGCAATTAACATCGACAAGTAATATTTTATCCAAAGTTCTAATGACTAATAGTATGTTTTTAAAATTTTATGGTTAATTTCAAGCAACTCACATAAATAAATTGCAAGCAAATACATGTAGGAAGTTTTATCATTAATACCTGAAGAAGAGTTGAAAATTCTTTGTCCTTAGTAGCAGGATTCTGAATGATCGCCTGCAATGTCCTCACATGAGCTGGAAGAGATGGCTCTTGAACATTGGAAGATGTGACAGCAGGGTTAGTGGTATTAGGAGGAGGAGAATGATAAGCAGAGTCGCCTTCTGGCCTCTCTTCATGGAATTCAGATTCCTCAAATGGAGTAAAGTTTGGGTCAGGAGTTTTTAGACCCTTATCTCCTTCACCTTCAAGGTTCTCCTCTGGCCTCTGCTCACCACCTTCATTAGCCTTCCTTTGGCTATCATCAGACTCTGCTAAAATTACTAACAGAAACAAATTAGCATTATGAACAAATATAACAGTTATAAGCAAAGACATGTGCATTATGAAGAACGAGCAGAATGGACATACTTCTTCTGCGTTTCTGTTTTTGCCTCCCCTCTGTACTTTTTGCCCTCTTAGAGCCTATTCTCTTCTTCCTTGTCTTTTGGGTTGGAGGAGGAGTGGGGTTTGTTTCACCCGTGATGTCAACTGAGCCTGATGTCTGCTGCTCGGCGGTGGTGGTGTCATTCGGTGTCCATTTGGTGTCTGTCTGTTCAGACCCAGACTCACTGTCAGAACTACTGACAATGATTTCTTCCCCCTTTTCAGCAGCTGTAGCATCAGCAGCAGCCTTAGCCTCTGTTGTAGCCCTTTCTGCTTCTAGCTCTTCAGCAGTTTTAGGACGGTCAGTGATCTCAACTTCATCCTCCAGATCGAAGGATAAAAGAGCAGAGTGAACCTGCATCTCGGAGTTGTCTGCAAAAATTAAACATGGACAGCAATATAAGCAAACATGGTAAACAATAGACAAGCATTTATATATACTAGGATGATCATATCACATCCTACCCTGATTCTTCTCACGGAGTACTAGCACAGAAGTTCTTGGCCATTCTTGACTCACTCTACACAGCACAAGAATCCCCTCATACTTCTCGTATGATCTGGGCGGAAGGCGGAGCTCTTTCAAATTATTTACTATCCGCTGCTCTGCGGTAGAAATCTTAAAACCTTTTCCTACACCAGCATCAATAGTACCCCATTTCCGGACAACGGAAAACTCCTCTGGAATAACAGTCTCATCAACAAAGAAAACGGACTCTTCCAGTCCTTCCAATTTGATACTCTATTTGTACCAACAAAATGGGTATTTCGTTTACTATCAATAGTAAGCCAGTAGTCGATAATCGTGCGAATTCTAAACAAAGAGATAAAAACTTTAATGCGAGGCTTAATATTGCTGGCATTACAGTACATTTCAAAAAGGATAATTTTTTGAAGGCCGTGAGGATGCATTTGGCTCAGGCAGGCCTTATAATATCTAAGAAGGCGAAGGAGAAAGTTTGTAGGTGGGACACGGAGGTTGTCGTGAGTAAGTTTTAAGGCGTATAAAGTAATTTTTCCATTAGGAGGATGGTTAGCAGTCTTCCTGTTGGTAGGAAGAACAGGGTTGAATTGATTAAGATGATGAAAGGAAATCTTCAAGCCATCTAAATATTCTCTTGTCAGTGATGAAGCCATCGTGCTAACTTTCGGAATGTTAGCAGCATTTGAAGAAGAAGGCTCTGCGTGTTCTTGGCCAGTACTCGGTGAAGAAGCCATGGTAATAAAGTAAAAAGATATCAACAGGAAAGAAATAGCAGTAAGATGAAGTGTCACTGACCTTGAAAGATGATAAACCTTAAAGAGTTGAAGGATGAAGAAAGCGATGAAGATTTGGGAAGAAATGTGCTTTTTAGATCTTGGTAAAGGTAAAGAGTGAAGATAAAAGGGTTATGGTGGTTTATATAAGAGTTCGTTGATGCAATTTTTATGGACACGATTATGACACGTGTACGGGTAAGTTTAAACGTGGGGTACGAAATGACACTTTTTACAGCTGGAGGCGCGTGGTGATTCTCAACCATTTAAAGTTAATCATCACAGCGTCAGCAAAATTCGTCTGCATTTAATGCCTTTAATGTTTTCCCCGATGCAAATGGGCGATGAACAGGCTAGTTTGGCATGCGTTATCAAAAGTTTAACAACTTAATCATTTTTCAAATGCTTAAGTCATTAAACTGGGGGGACTTAATGGTGTATCATATCGTATACACACATAAAAGGCATAATGGTTGCATAGAAATAGCATCAGGAAGACTGGAAACAGCAGTTTTGTGGAATTATCCGTCCAGCGTTCTCCGTTGTACAGGCTGCTCCGTCATGCGTACGCCCTGAAGGCTGCCTAGCGCGTAAGCCCTGGAAGGAGAACGCCACTAAAAGGACCCGTTCATATACATTATAAATGATTCACAATAGTTGATTACATTCGTGAGGTATTTGACCTCTATATGATACGTTTTACAAACATTGCATTCGTTTTTAAAAGACAAACTTTCTTTACATCTAAAATTGATGGCATGCATACTATTTCATATTACATCCAACTATAATTGACTTAATATTAATCTTGATGAACTCAACGACTCGAATGCAACGTCTTTCAAAGTATGTCATGAATGACTCCAAGTAATATCCTTAAAATAAGCTAATGCACAGCGGAAGATTTCTTTAATACCTGAGAATAAACATGCTTTAAAGTGTCAACCAAAAGGTTGGTAAGTTCATTAGTTTATCATAATCGACCATTTCCGTAATAGTAATAGACCACAAGATTTCATATACATAAACGTTTTAATAAAAATATTCTAAGTGGTTGAGCACTTGGTAACCATACTTAACATTTAATCAACGTCGCATATTCCCTTTATTATGAAATCTCACTACACTGTACCAAGTGTAGTCACTGAAATGAAGTACTGTGCAACCGTTGAATACTGGTCGTCCAGTCCGGTTGGGGTTGTCAGGCCCGATAGATCTATCAACAGGATTCGCGTTTACAATACCGCATGTAAATGGTAGTTACCAAGCTATTAGGGAAAAATATGAAAAGTGGTACAACTCAACGTAGAATATGTTTTTAGTACTTGTGTCCATTTTGTAAAACAGTTATAAAACAGTGCATGTATTCTCAGCCCAAAAATATATATAAAAAGGGAGTAATGAAACTCACAATACTGTATTTCGTAGCAATTATGTATATGACGGCACTGAACAAGTGCAGGGTTTGTCTCGGATTCACGAACCTATATTATGTATATATATTTATATGTTGGTCAATATCTGTCTAACAATTTAGGTCAAGTCGTAGTGTATCACAATCCTAATGCTCGAGACCGACATGCAAAAGTCAACAAAAGTCAACTTGACCCAAAATGACTTCCAAAATCTATACATGTTTATTATATAACTTATATATAGTCGTTTTATATATTTAAATATATTTATCAGATCTTATTATACTAAATAATACAAGTCATTTATTAATAAATAAAAATTTATATTTAAATTCATATATGATAAAAAAATATACTTTTATATATCTCAAGTAATAAAATTTATAAAATTCACTTAATATCATAAAAATATAGTGGTATGTATTATTAATGTAATTATATTACGTGTGGTAAAAATATCTTTGTACGCATATTTATTTGATAAAATAATATTGATAATAATGATAAAAATAATAAAATGATAGTTTCAATAAAAAATATTAATTTTTAGTAATAAAGATAATTTTAGTAATAACATCAACTGATAACAATTATAATAATCATTTTAATAATAATATTAAAATTAATAATAATTCAGTTGACCATATATTTTAATCCGTTCATCGAACCCACACGATTTCTAAATGAAAAGTTATTAATTTTTCTTTTGCTTTTCAACGACATGCATATCATATACCTTATCTCAGTAGCATATGTATCAAATTCGTGATTTATCATAAACTATTTAACGACGAAACTAGGCATACAAACATGCATAATCATATATACTCGAGCACTAGTCAGGGATACACTATTAATATATAAAAGATAAGATATGAATGCTCACGTATCAATATTGTGATTCAATATTGCAGGAAAGTACGTAGAACCAACGAAAATGATAAACGTTAGGTTGACCTCACGAGCAATACCCTCGAACAATACCCATAACATCCATAGCTATAACCCATAATTTCCTTAGCTCTATCCTGTTTGAAAACCTATTTTGAAATCGTCTGAATATAACTCCGTCGTAGTATTTTATGTATACTAATAATATCTTGAAATAATACTAAGTAAATATATATATGTAATTCGATTGAGAGATTTTAGAGAAATATATTTTCAAGTTTCTATGAAATAATGAAACCTATTGAATTCTATTTATAATAGATTTTTGAATTATTAAAGTGAATTATTAAAGTATGAATTATTAAAGTGAATTATTAAAGTATGAATTATTAAAGTGAATTATTAAAGTATGAATTATTAAAGTGAATTATTAAAGTATGAATTATTAAAGTATGAATTATTAAAATGAATTATTAAAGTATGAATTATTAAAGTGAATTATTAAAGTATAAGTAAAAGTAAAGTAAAGTTAAAGTATAATAAAAGTATAAAACTATGTACGTATAATACGCGTATAAATATATTTAATATTAATTTAAATTGTTATATCATAAAACATTTTAGAAAAGTAGAATTATATATATTCATAATAGGTTTCAAGTTTTTAAATTACAGTCTGTTGGTGAAGCATGGGATAAAGTCTAAAGGTTTAATAAACGTATGAAATCATCTTAATGAAAAATGTCGAGTTACTTAACTTGTCAATATCCAACATCTAAGTTATTTACACTCTACGTTCTTACTTAATTTACCATTTTCTGAATATTGTCAAAAAGAATAGATTTCTTAAATCACAGTGGACCTCATAACATTGGCCCGTAATCATATCATAATGTATCTGATAATTCAATCATTTGATATTATCTCTTAATTCTATTGATAAATATATCGAAACAAATACGTTCATGTAAAGTATCATATATCTAATACTTTGTTAATGTTTTCAGTTAATATTATATATTATATATACATATCTATATACACATAATTGTTCGTGAATCGTCGAACACGGTCAAAGGGTAATTGATTACATGAATGTAGTTCCAAACTTTTTGAGATTCAACATTACAAATTCTGCGTATCGTGTCGGAAACATATAAAGGTTAGGTTTAAATTTGGTCAGAAATTTCCGGGTCGTCGTAGTACCTACCCGTTAAAGAAATTTCGTCCCGAAATTTGATCGAGGTCGTCATGGCTAACCATAAAAATGTTTTTATGACGGATATGTGTTGATAGATAGGATTTTATTACCATAGAGTAATATGGATAAAATGATCCGATTACTCGAAGCGTATGAGTGAAGCTATCACAAAATAGTGGAATGAGGAAAATAAGTTTCGTCATAATTTTTGACGTAGTCATGGTTGACTTCCAGAATTCAAGGGATTCAAAAAAAAAAAATCTTGGAATTCTATAAGATCTGTTTCTTCGAGATTTAAGGAAATTAGGATCTCTTTAAGTAAATGCGATGATCTGTCCCAATTACTACATCTGATATTTCCCTTATATATTTACCTTTTTCATTCCATTAGTTTTTACCACTTCTATACTTAATTCCAATTTCAAAAGATTGCAAAAATGCTTAATCCAGTTCTAATCCTGGTCCTTATCCTTACTATCGCAACAATCATTCTCCTTTTCCAACTTTCACCGGAGGAATCTGTTTTCTTCTACTTCGCCCTTGGGGTTATAGTGTTTTTAATTCTCCCGTGTCTTTATGTTGCGATAAACATTGATATACACGGTTTGTAATTTATGTATTGTTATTGGACTTTATATTCTCCCTTACATTTCGGAGTTTCATACTTTTGTTGTCTCTTCCCGGCTTTAAGTCAAGCGAATAATAGTCCAGAATTAGTAGGTATGAAGTTTTGGATGAACATATTTAATGTTCTAAGAAGGAAATCATAATGGTACGATCTTGATTTGGCAAATTACCAGAATATCCGGAAAGATAGAACTATCAAGAAGATATGTTCTTAATATGTTTGGAGATTTGGTAGAATGTAAGAGTCGTGTAAATGGTACATGATGACGTTATGTTCTGTGAATCATCACGTTCCATTAAAAACTCAGCATGAATTACTGTAATATAATCACGTTGATCAAGTGTCATTATATTATACTAAATCATGCTTTAGTTCCCAACACTACTTCAAAACATTCATATTTGAATTTTTTTCAGAATTTAGAAACCAACACATTTTCTTTTATGTTGCAGATATTATGGAGAGATAAATGATCTCCGATAAGAATAGTTGTGAAAATATCTCCAGAAATATGGAGAATATATATAATGAGAGATACGAAGATATCTTATAATATTTAAGATAAGATGATGATGAAGAATAAGGTCTGCAAAGGTTTAGAGTCAAGAGCAAGGTATTCATTAATGACTTCGTCAGAAACAGAATCATCAAGATTCTTTAATTACAGACTTTGGTCCTTGTATTTGTCCTTGGTCTCCTTCACGGTCTGCTCAATTCATTGTTCAGTACCAACTCTTCTCTTTTTTTGGGCTTTACCAACACATTTTTCTTTGTCATCAAACTTTTGACTGTTAAAGTCGTTTACAGTTTCTGCTGCTTCATTAGCATTTTGATAACTAATTCACAGTTTGAGATGTTTTTCAGAAACTTCACATTCGAAGTGTGTAAGTTTAGGAGATAGATGTTATATGTATATATAACTATTGAAGTAGAAACGCTGCGAGATTTCAAAATACTGATTACTGATTTTCATTAATTGGTATGGAAATTCTTGTTGCAAGATGCGGATGAGTAAGAGATGGAGTTTCAATGAATAAGTATAGTGACTTTTCGGAGAGGTTTAAGTTGAAGGTAAATGAAGTTGTTGATAAGTTTACTGCTAATGTGGTGAGATATGAAAGGTTCCCCTGTAACGATGGTGAAAGGGCAGCGTATCTATCGAAGTTATAATAAAATTAGTTTTACTGAAAAGTCAAAGTTGACTTGTTGGAGCTGTGACAAAACTGGCTACTTTGAGAAGAATCGTAAGGTTGTATTTGCTAATAAATGCTAAAGAATTCAACGCGGGTACGTGTTAAACTATGACTTTTGGTTTGAGAGTTTTTTAGGTACAAGACTTCGGGTAATGTGTGATTGGATCATCATCTCGATTGTTCCTTATTTGAAGTGTCTTCCGAAATTTTGAAGCGTTTTAAATGCAGCTTGTCATTGTCAATATCCAAAGGATAAATTTGTCATAAATCTCGATTGATTCTCGTATCCTTTTGAGTGTTACAATTAAAAGTGATGTTCTATCACAGTTTTGAAGTCAAAGTATAGCTTTGAAAAAAATGTAAGGATCTAAGAGTGATGGTTTTGCTTATATCTCGAGTTACATTCTGAGATTTCAAAAATCAGAATAGGTGATTGAATTTGAATGAGTATGGTTGTTTTGATTTCTTATAAAAGAAGTTATACTGTTGTGAAAATATAGAATATAGTTGATGATTTACTGAATTAGAATCGAAGAATGTAATATATTAATTGTGCATTTATATATCACTCGGGTATTACCTACCCGTTAAAAAAATGTCACAAATAATATTTTGAATAAGAATTTTTCATTACAGTATTTATGAAAATATATGTATGTATATTTTCTTCAGATGTAATACAGATTTAATGAGTTAATATCATATTAAGCTCATTTGATTTTCGGCTTGGATTAGTAAAGAATAATCTCTAAAACATTAGAGATTACATAATCTTCGCGGAGTATTTTGCTAATGTAATCAGTACTTCAATATTTATTCTTATAGATATTTCCTTAGTGAATTATGCTGATGCTCATATAACTCTTGCTAACTTCACAAGATACGAATGTTGTTTTCCAGTAAGTTTTGAGTACATTGAAGATGAAAGTGTAAAATCAAACATGTTATTGAATGATACACTTGGTTTATTATGAAACCGAATTCATTTAATTGAATCAAAGATTGTAGTTATGATGGTTAAGTTGTTAACGAAGGATGTACATCATAGCATATTAGTAATATGAATTTAACTGAGTAGTATCTACCCTTTTTCAATTCATATTCAATAGCTTAGTACGAAAGATTTTTATAGTTTCAGCATTCATATATATAAAATATATATATATATATATATATATATATATATATATATATATATATATATATATATATATATATATATATATATATATATATATATATATATATATATAATTTCTTCAGAAGAATAAGTTAATACTTCATAACTCGTTGATACAAAATACTCGTTGTTGATCAATGATGACGTCCACGGCGATTCTTGAACTGACGGAACTTGTGATGTTATAGGTGCTGCTAGTGTTGATGATGCTGACAGTACTGACGGTGATGGTGGTGCTGACGATATTGTTGATGCTGATGATACTGCCGGTAACTGCTGGTGATGCTGCTAAAGCTTGTGGTATTGAGGCTTGCGATGTGGATGTTACTGGCGGTATTGGTTATGCTGCTGGTGCTGCTGATGGTGTTTGTAATCCTTGCACCATGTGTTCCAAAGCCACTACTCAGGCGCGAAGTTCGTTAATTTCTGCTAGTACACCGGGATGATTGGCGGTTGGAACGAGCGGATGAATAAGATTTGCAATATGGGATAGTATATAATCATGACGAGATATTCTAGCAATTAGTGAGAAAATGGTGTCTCGAACAGGTTCATCGGTAAGTGCTTCAGGTTCATTTCCAAGAGGGCAATGTGGTGGATGGAAGGGATCACCTTCTTCTTGTCTCCAATGGTTGAGTTGACTACGGACTCATCCCCAATTCATCCAAAATAGATGATGGGAAATTGGTTGATCCATTCCAGTGATGCTACTTTCGGAGCTCAGGTAGATATTCATATCGGAATAGCTGGCGGAATCTGAGGAATTCGAACTGGTTGAGGGATCCATCTCGTAGGATCAGGGAAAGAATTTTTGGTATGAAATAGATTGTAGAATTTAGATTTGGTATTCTTCAATTACATAATTTGCATATGTATATATAATACCAAAATTCCGTAAATTACGGAGAATCTTTGAAAAGATGTCAGTCAAAGTTCACAGTAATAGATGTGCTAAGATAAGAATCCTTCTATACACTATTATGCAATAAATGCAGGAAAACGCGTCTAGACTTAAGATGATAAGCAGGTAATTTCCTAAGGATGATAAGTAGATGATTTCCGACTAGAATTGATAAGCAAACTTTTTGACATGTAGACACAGTAGAAGTCCAGACTCACTAATGCATCTTAACAACTATCAGTTAGACACACTAATGCAAGACCTGGTTCGCTAAGACCACCGCTCTGATACCAACTGAAAGGACCCGTTCATATACATTATAAACGATTCACAATAGTTGATTACATCGCGAGGTATTTGACCTCTATATGATACGTTTTACAAACATTGCATTCGTTTTTAAAAGACAAACTTTCTTTACATCTAAAATTGACGGCATGCATACGATTTCATATTGCATCCAACTATAATTGACTTAATATTAATCTTGATGTACTCAACGACTCGAATGCAACGTCTTTCAAAGTATGTCATGAATGACTCCAAGTAATATCCTTAAAATGAGCTAATGCACAGCGGAAGATTTCTTTAATACCTGAGAATAAACATGCTTTAAAGTGTCAACCAAAAGGTTGGTAGTTCATTAGTTTATCATAATCGACCATTTCCGTAATAGTAATAGATCACAAGATTTCATATACATAAACGTTTTAATAAAAATATTCTAAGTGGTTGAGCACTTGGTAACCATACTTAACATTTAATCAACGTCGCATATTCCCTTTATTATGAAATCTCACTACACTGTACCAAGTGTAGTCACTGAAACGAAGTACTGTACAACCGTTGAATACTGGTCGTCCAGTCCGGTTGGGGTTGTCAGGCCCGATAGATCTATCAACAGGATTCGCGTTTACAATACCGCATGTAAATGGTAGTTACCAAGCTATTAGGGAAAAATATGAAAAGTGGTACAACTCAACGTAGAATATGTTTTTTAGTACTTGTGTCCATTTCGTAAAACAGTTATAAAACAGTGCATGTATTCTCAGCCCAAAAATATATATAAAAAGGGAGTAATGAAACTCACAATACTGTATTTCGTAGCAATTATGTATATGACGGCACTGAACAAGTGCAGGGTTTGTCTCAGATTCACGAACCTATATTAAGTATATATATTTATATATTGGTCAATATCTGTCTAACAATTTAGGTCAAGTCGTAGTGTATCACAATTCTAATGCTCGAGACCGACATGCAAAAGTCAACAAAAGTCAACTTGACCCAAAATGACTTGCAAAATCTATACATGTTTATTATATAACTTATATATAGTCGTTTTATATATTTAAATATATTTATCAGATCTTATTATACTAAATAATACAAGTCATTTATTAATAAATAAAAATTTATATTTAAATTCATATATGATAAAAAATATACTTTTATATATCTCAAGTAATAAAATTTATAAAATTCACTTAATATCATAAAAATATAGTGGTATGTATTATTAATGTAATTATATTACGTGTGGTAAAAATATCTTTGTACGCATATTTATTTGATAAAATAATATTGATAATAATGATAAAAATAATAAAATGATAGTTTCAATAAAAAATATTAATTTTTAGTAATAAAGATAATTTTAGTAATAATATCAACTGATAACAATTATAATAATCGTTTTAATAATAATATTAAAATTAATAATAATTCAGTTGACCATATCTTTTAATCCGTTCATCGAACCCACACGATTTCTAAATGAAAAGTTATTAATTTTTCTTTTACTTTTCAACGACATGCATATCATATACCTTATCTCAGTAGCATATGTATCAAATTC
This sequence comes from Rutidosis leptorrhynchoides, assembly GCF_046630445.1. Taxonomy (NCBI): domain Eukaryota; kingdom Viridiplantae; phylum Streptophyta; class Magnoliopsida; order Asterales; family Asteraceae; genus Rutidosis; species Rutidosis leptorrhynchoides. Next base: position 227,564,784 of record NC_092343.1, read on the forward strand.
GTGATTTATCATAAACTATTTAACGACGAAACTAGGCATACAAACATGCATAATCATATATACTCGAGCACTAGTCAGGGGTACACTATTAATATATAAAAGATAAGATATGAATGCTCACGTATCAATATTGTGATTCAATATTGCAGGAAAGTACGTAGAACCAACGAAAATGATAAACGTTAGGTTGACCTCATTAGCAATACCCTCGAACAATACCCATAACCTCCATAGCTATAACCCATAATTTCCTTAGCTCTATCCTGTTTGAAAACTTATTTTGAAATCGTCTGAATATAACTCCATCGAGTATTTTATGTATACTAATAATATCTTGAAATAATACTAAGTAAATATATATATGTAATTCGATTGAGAGATTTTAGAGAAATATATTTTCAAGTTTCTATGAAATAATGAAACCTATTGAATTCTATTTATAATAGATTTTTAAATTATTAAAGTGAATTATTAAAGTATGAATTATTAAAGTATGAATTATTAAAGTGAATTATTAAAGTATGAATTATTAAAGTGAATTATTAAAGTATGAATTATTAAAGTGAATTATTAAAGTATAAGTAAAGTAAAAGTAAAGTAAAAGTAAAGTAAAGGTAAAGTTAAAGTATAGTAAAAGTATAAAACTATGTACGTATAATACGCGTATAAATATATTTAATATTAATTTAAATCGTTATATTATAAAACATTTTAGAAAAGTAGAATTATATATATTCATAATAGGTTTCAAGTTTTTAAATTACAGTCTGTTGGTGAAGCATGGGATAAAGTCCAAAGGTTTAATAAACGTATGAAATCATCTTAATGAAAAATGTCGAGTTATTTAACTTGTCGATATCCAACATCTAAGTTATTTACACTCCACATTCTTACTTACTTTACCATTTTCCGAATATTGTCAAAAAGAATAGATTTCTTAAATCACAGTGGACCTCATAACATTGGCCCGTAATCATATCATAATGTATCTGATAATTCAATCATTTGATATTATCTCTTAATTCTGTCGATAAATATATCGAAACAAATACGTTCATGTAAAGTATCATATATCTAATACTTTGTTAATGTTTTCAGTTAATATTATATATTATATATACATATCTATATACACATAATTGTTCGTGAATCGTCGAACACGGTCAAAGGGTAATTGATTACATGAATGTAGTTCCAAACTTTTTGAGATTCAACATTACAAATTTTGCTTATCGTGTCGGAAACATATAAAGCTTAGGTTTAAATTTGGTCGGAAATTTTCGGGTCGTCACAGCCACTTTCAGCGTGAATTTCGGATCACAAGTAACAGAACGTATCATCATCTGACACTTGTCCCCGAACAATCTGGTGGATCTGACACTATAAATAGACCCCTTGGGTCGTCATTTTACACTGTTCAGACATTCTGACAAACTTGAGAGCTGAGACTTCATATCTCTCTCTCTAGCACTTTCTCTCACTAGAAGTCATTCGGCTAGCACTTCTACGCTCTACGGACGACAGATTGATTAAGCCACCCCACAAGTTTCTACACTTGTGAACCGGGTCTGCAGGGATTATTTTCCAAGAGCAAACATCAATCGGCAACACTCGCCCACTTTAAGCTAGATTACTTCTAGTATCGTGTTGACATACTAAACCTTATCTCATAAGGAAATAGGTATTAACATCTAATATAAGACATTTCATTCATCCCAAAAAACTATGCACCTTTTTATTTCTGTTTATTTTAAAATTATTGTCTTTCTCTAAATAACCATTAAATATCATTGAAATTTCAATTATGTTCTTTTTAATTTTGGAAATTTAACTTTAAATATACCAATTAATTTATTAGTTACTCTTTATAAATACATTAAATGAAAGACAAATTACCCGAGGTTTGATTACCTGAGGTTTTACCTTCTATTGGGAGCCAATGTACTCGTTCATAGGAGGGTTTCCTCGCTTACAAAAAAGAAAAAGAAATTAAAGACAAATTAGACAAATCATTACTATATTTTAAATTCAACAAAAAGTCATAAATAATTGTTTTTTGAAACGGATGGACTTGTTGTCTCCGCTTGTAATCCTTTTGTGTTCGAGTTATATATTTGTTTTCCAAAAGAAAAATATAAATTAGAAATAAAACTTCACAAATATGAAAAGAAAACTTAAATGTACACATTAAATTAACGTGTCAACATATTGCATTAAATGTGGTCATATGTACATTACATGTGTTTATATTCCCTAATACTTATTTTAACGCAACGTGATGTCACAGAGAGGTTAGAAATAGTCTAATCAATACACTTAATTGTTCACGTAGAAAATGATAAAAGAAAACGCCACCCGGATGTGCATGTTTGTGATGACCCGGAAATTTTCGACTAAATTTAAACTTAATCTTTATATGATTTCGATACGATAAGCAAAGTATGTAATGTTGAGCCAAGAAAATTTTGGAACGATGTTCATATATTCAATTACCCTGGACTGTTCTCGATGATTCACGAACAATTGTGTGTAAATGATTATGTATATATATATATATATATATATATATATATATATATATATATATATATATATATATATATATATATATATATATATATATATATATATAATAATTTGAATTAATAAAATATACTTTAAACAATTGGAATTAAGAATGTAAAATGATAAATAGAATAACTAATTTACTATTATATGAATATATATGAATATCTATATGATATTATTATGAAATAATAATAAATAAGTAAAATAATATAAAAGATAAGATAGTTGTTAAAATAAATATATATAGATATGATTATAATTTCTATAAAATTGATGATTAAATATTGTAAAATACCAAAATGTATAAATATGAAATATTAAATACATAGTTGTAAAATCAATATATTTAATTACAAGTTAGAAATATAAATGTTATATTAATGATATGATTATTTTCATATTCACTATTAATATTTATATTAGTACTATTAATATTATTATTATGGTTATGATTATAATTTTAAAGTTATGAATATCAAAATGAAGATTTTAGATAGATATGTATTAGAATGATAAAAATTATAATTTAGTTGTAATTCAAATATTATTAGTTATCATTATTATTAATTATTAAACTTATTATTATCAAAAATATCAATATTGTTATTATTAATAGTATCATCAAATTTTTTTTTGTATATTTAACAATAATATTATTATTATTAAATCTGCATTTATTATTATTTGTATTTCTATTATTATAATTATTAGTATTATTAATATATTTATTAATCTTAATAATTAGTTTTAATTAAATATGAAAAAGATAAATCAATATAAAAAAATTTACGAATCTGATTCAGTGGTACTTCCTGTCTGTTGAAGATAGTTAAGTTGAATAATTTACAGCTACAAAACAATTAATCCATCACATCTCGTAACAAATTCTGTTTGCTTTCAATATCAAACTTTATTCTTTTTATTATTTATATTTTTTTCCTGTCCGATTCAAAAATATCGACACCCATAAATCGTTGTATGATAATAATCAATCAATGGATGTTAAACACAGTCATTCCAACTCCTTCTCACTATCCATATCATATATCAATTAATAACTGAATCGAATTATTGAGAGAAAACAGAAAAGAAATATAAAACAGGCTCGTTTTCTCTGTTCTTCATTCTTTTTAGCCAAATTTTGAATTCTAGTTTTAATTCAAAATCTAAGAATGCAGATATGTTAGTATACCTATAGTTGAACTATCTGCATAATTTCAAACTTCAATTCTTTCTAATGATCTTGAATTTTAGAGTCAAACTTAATTGTCAAAAAGTCAACCGATTGTTCTTCAATCGAATTTGGATTTCCTATTTCGTTTTAAGTGTAATTGACCATCCAGGAAGTTTCTATTAATGATTTAAAACATGTTTCATATTGTAAGTATAAGGTAAAAACGTCTTGAACTCAAAAATTGGGATTTGTTTTTTTTACGGGTTTACAGCCTTTTAGTTTTTTATTTTTATTTGTTTTTTTGTTCTTTTCTTATGCTGTAAATCCCACTCACCTCAAATAAATGTTTAAGCCTCATTTGGATAGTCCTAAATCAAATTAGTTAACAAGTTGATTTTTGGTTTGGTCCTCTGGTCGATTGAAGCTATGAAGAAGATGAAGGAGTAGAACTGATAGGGAATCTAGTTAAATATAGATGGGTATTGGATTATAGCAGAAAAACAGAATCGGTGTATTGGTTAGAGGGTGTTGTTGGGAACGGGAGGTCTGGGGTTCGATCCCTACTTGGTGCATTCTTTTTAAAAAATGATTACTAAGGTAGTTTTCTTTTCTTTTATTATTATTATTATTATTATTATTATTATTATTATTATTATTATTATTATTATTATTATTATTATTATTATTATTATTATTATTATTATTATTATTATTATCATCAATTATGTTATTATTATTAAGTTAATTATTATTATCACTAGTGTTAATATTAAGAATGTTATTATCATTATAAGTATTATCAAATAAAACTTATTAGTATTATCATTACTAATATTAGTATTGTTAGTATTATTATTATTGTTATTATTACTAGTATTATAATTATTATCATTGTTATTATTACTAATATATGTACTAATATTGTTATTTATGACATAAGTATTATTAGTAATACTATCACCATTAGTATTAATATGATTATTAATATTGTTATTATTAAACTTATTTTTGTCATTATTATTATTAGTAGTAAATTGGTTATTTTTATAGTTAGTATTGTTATCAGTACTATTAGTATTATTATCATCAACACGATTTTATATAAACATTATTTTATCATCATTATTATTAAAAGTATCATTATTAAATTTTTAGAACTTTCACGAAAATAAGTATTATTATTATCATGACTATTAAGATTATCTTTTGTTAAAATTTACATTTTTATTTTTATTATTATTACTCTATTAATATTATTATTATTATCACTATCATTTTTACTACAAATAAAGTGACAAATGTTAGTATCTAAAATTATTAGTTTCAATATCATTATTAAATCTAAATATTTATTATCATTATTTTGGTATCATCATTAAATTAGCAAATAAATGGTATTTGTATACAAGTATATTTAATACGCATAACTCAACACGCATAACTTAACTATATATATAAAATGAAAATATATAAATAAATAATAAAACTTATAAATTATTAAATATATAAGATACATCACTAATAATAATATGTAAAATTTGTTCGATTACGATTATACGTTTTAATATAGATATGAATGATATAGGTTCGTGAATCCAAGGCTAACCCTACTTTTGTTCAATGTCGTCATATGTATTTTTACTACAAAATAATGTGTGGTGAGTTTCATTTGCTCCATTTTTAAATGCTTTTGCAATATATATTTTTGGGACTAAGAATACATGCGCTACTTTTATAACTGTTTTACGAAATAGACACAAGTAATCAAAACTACATTCTATGGTTGAATTATCGAAATCAAATATGCCCTTTTTATCATCTCCGAAGTTGTCCCGGAATGATGGCGAATTTATCATGTCCGAAGTTGTCCCGGAATGATGGCGAATTTATCATGTCTGAAGTTGTCCCGGAATGATGAGGATATTCTATATGAAACTTGTTAAGGTCGATTACCAGGTGTTCAATCCATATGAATGAATTTTATGCATGATGTTTATGGGAAATGGGAATATTAAATCTTGTGGTCTATCAAAATGATGAATTTTATTATTTACGATAAACCTATGAACTCACCAACCTTTTGGTTGACACTTTAAAGCATGTTTATTCTCAGGTATTAAAGAAATCTTCTGCTGTGCATTAGCTCATTTTAAGGATACTACTTGGAGTCATTCATGGCATATTTTGAAAGACGTTGCATTCGAGTCGTTGAGTTCAACAATATTATTATTAAGTCAATTATAGTTGGATGTATTATGAAATGGTATGCATGCCGTCAACTTTCGATGTAAAGAAAGTTTGTCGTTTAAAAACGAATGCAATGTTTGTAAAATGTATCATATAGAGGTCAAACACCTCGTGATGTAATCAACTATTGCGAATCGTTTATAATTTATATGAACGGGCCTTTTTTGTTGGTATCAGAGCGGTAGTCTTAGCGAACCAGGTCTTGCATTAGTGTGTCTAACTGATAGTTGTTTAGATGCATTAGTGAGTCTGGACTTCGACCGTGTCTGCATGTCAAAATTTTTGCTTATCATCCTTAGAAAATTACCTGCTTATCATTCTTAGTCTATACACATCTTACTGCATTGATTGCATGAATAGTGTATAGACAAAATTCATATCTAGCGTATCTGTATCTGTTACTGTAGACTTTGCCTGACATATTCCATAAATTCCTCCGTAATCTACGAAATCTTTTGTTCTATATATATAGATATTCTATATAATTAGAATACCATCCGATAGCCAGAAATCATCTCATATCGAAAACCCTTTATCTAACCGTACAAGATGGAACTCGCAACTAGTTCAAATTCCTCGGATTCCGATATGGAGTTTAACTCTAGCTCCGAAAACAGTATGACCAGAATGGATCAACCAATTAGCCATCATCTGTTCTGGATGAATTGAGGATGGGTTTGTAGTCGACTTAATCAATGGAGATGCGAAGACGACGATCCTTTTCACCAACCAAATTTCCCTCTTGGCGAAGAACCTGAAGCACTTACCGGCAAACCTATCCGAAACACCATTTTCAGCCTCATTTTCAGAGTATCTCATCACGATTATATACTATCTCGAATTTTAGATCTTATTCATCCGCTCATTCCGACCGACAATCATCCCGGAATAATAGGAGAAGTCAACAAACTTCGCGCTCGAGTAATCAAATTGGAGAATATGGTGCAAAATTTATCAGCTTCAGCAACATCACCGGCACCAACAGTACCATCAGTAACGGCACCAGTACCATCAACAAACCATACCTCAACATCTTATTCTGTACTTCGAGTATAATCATCGTTCTACGTATCGTTCTACATCAACTACCTTCGTTCTTCATGGCGATTATGTAATCTCTAATGTTTTAGAGATTATGTATTATAGATCTAATGATAAATCAAATGAGATTAATATCATATTGACTCATTAAACCCATGATTACATCTGAAGAAAATATATATGTAGATATGTTTTCATAAAGTTGTAATTAAAAATTCTTTTGTACAAACTGTTAATGGTGAAAATATTTTAATGGGTAGGTAATACCCGAGGAATATTTAGATTTCACATTAATAAGTTACACTGTACATTCTTCGAATCTGATTCAACGGTCATTTACTATCCTACTTACATCCACAGATATACGAATCCGTTCATGATAATGCTAAAAACGAACATATATTTCATAGCATTATTCCTCAAGAAAGACAAGCTTTTAGTTGCAATTGTTCTATTTACAAGTGATATTCGTTTAAATAATAAAAGGTGAAGACAGAAGACAGATTCGACGATTTGAAGACGCAAACGACCAAAAAGCTCAAAAGAACAAAAGACAATCAAAAAGGTTCCAATTATTGATAAGAAACGTCTCGAAATCACAAGAGTACAAGATTCAAAACGCAAAGTACAAGATATTAAATTGTACGCGAGGACGTTCGAAAATCCGGAACCGGGACCAGAGTCAACTCTTAACGCTCGACGCAACGGACTAAAAATTACAAGTTAACTATGTATATAAATATAATATAATATATAATTAATTATATTAATTATATATATATTATATATATATATTAAAAACCGTCGGCAGCAAGAAACTCCAAGGGTGTGAGCTGTAAATACATCTCCGCGACTCGCGGAGTTTTAAGGGCATTTTGCCGCGAGTCGCGGAGCCCCAATTTTCAACTCTGGCTATAAAGCCAACCGAATTCTGATCAAATTTCATATCTTTTTTCTTCCTCTTCATACGTAAAACTTATATTTATATTTATAATTTATATTTTAATTTTAATTATAATTCTAATAATAAGGGTATGTTAGCGAATGTTGTAAGGGTGTAAGTCGAAATTCTGTCCGTGTAACGCTACGCTATTTTTAATCATTGTAAGTTATGTTCAACCTTTTTACATTAATGTCTTGTAGCTAAGTTATTATTATGCTTATTTAAAACGAAGTAATCATGATGTTGGGCTAATTACTAAAATTGGGTAATTGGGCTTTGTACCATAATTGGGGTTTGGACAAAAGAACGACACTTGTGGAAATTAGACTATGGGCTATTAATGGGCTTTATATTTGTTTAACTAAATGAAAGTTTGTTAATGTTAATATAAAGATTTACAATTGGGCGTCCCTATAAATTACCATATACACTCGATCGGACACGATGGGCGGGGTATTTATATGTACGAATAATCGTTCATTTAACCGGACACGGGAATGGATTAATAGCCACTAGAATAATTAAAACAGGGGTGAAATTACATTCAAGGGTAATTGGTGTAATTGTTAACAAAGTGGTAAAACCTTGGTTTACACGCAGTCGATAACCTGGTGTATTCATTAAACAAAGTATTAAAACCTTGTTACAATTCGAATCCCCAATTAGTTGGAATATTTAACTTCGGGTATAATAATAATTTGACAAGGACACTTGCAATTTATATTTATGACTGATGGACTGTTATGGACAAAAACCAGACGGACATATTAAATAATCCAGGACAAAGGACAATTAACCCATGGGCATAAAACTAAAATCAACACGTCAAACATCATGATTACGGAAGTTTAAATAAGCATAATTCTTTTATTTCATATTTAATTTCCTTTATTTTATATTTAATTGCACTTCTAATTATCGCACTTTTATTTATTGTTATTTAATCGCACTTTTAATTATCGTACTTTTTAATTATCGCAATTTTATTATTCGCAATTTCATTATCGTTATTTACTTTACGCTTTAATTTAAGTCTTGTATTTATTTTATATTTTACATTAGGTTTTAACTGCGACTAAAGTTTTAAAATCGACAAACCGGTCATTAAACGGTAAAAACCCCCCTTTATAATAATAATATTACTTATATATATATTTGTATTTTTATAAAAGTAAACTAATATAGCGTTGAGCTTTGTTTAAAGATTTCCCTGTGGAACGAACCGGACTTACTAAAAACTACACTACTGTACGATTAGGTACACTGCCTATAAGTGTTGTAGCAAGGTTTAAGTATATCCATTCTATAAATAAATAAATATCTTGTGTAAAATTGTATCGTATTTAATAGTTTTTCCTAGTAAAATATAAACTATTTTATATACACCTCGTTCGACATCAAGTATTTTTGGCGCCGCTGCCGGGGAACTATCTTAAAAGCCGGAAGCGCAACGCTAATAAGAAAAAAAAAAAATTAGTTAACTTTTATTAAAATTCGTTTTTGTAAAAATACGTTTTAAAAATATAAAAAGAAAAAAAAACAAAAATATTAGTATTTTTAAGATTTTGTTAAATATTTAAGTTTTATAAGTTTCTTTATTTCTATTTTAATTTATAAAAATATAAATTTTATTAAACATCTTTTATTTATATAAAAAAAACAGAAAACATAAAATAAAAAAAAATAAAAAAAAAGAAAAACGCGTAAAAAGATAAAATCTGTCAGCTCAAATTCTGAACCCCGCGACTCGCGGGGTTTTCTTCTTTAATTGCCGCGACTCGCGGAGATCATCTGACAGGCGACAAGGAAGCCCTAATCGAGCATTAATTACGGGATATTATTAATTATTATTATTTTAAACCTAATTACTATTATTATTATTATTAGTTTTAGTTTTATTTTTACTTTTTATTAATTTATGTATTTTGTTTAATTAGTTTTATTAAAATTATAAAATTAATAGTTTTATAAAATAAATAATATAAAAATAATATTTTTATAAAAATTGTACTTTTTACAACTTTTTGGTATATTTTTATATTTTGTCCCTTGTTAATCGTTGTAGCGTAATATTTGTATTTTTAGCTCATATTTAATTTTAAACTTAGTTTTTGCTATAGTTATTTTTACTCCTAGATTTTTAGGCTTTGCCGTAGAATTCCTTAAGTGCTTTTTCTTTAGACTAAGATTTAGGTGCTTTAGAATTTTGCGACGCCTTTTTAAGTTTTAGTTTCTTTTTAAGTTATTTCCATTTGGGATTTAGTTTTTCCTGTAAGCTTTAATATTTTTAGACCTTTTATTATGTATCAATTATCATTCCAATTAGTAATCTCAATTTGCGATTATAATTTTAAGTTAGTTGTAGTAATAAGGTTAGGTTAGTTAAGTATTTTTAAGTTTTGATAAGTTTTTTTTTATTTTTCCGTCACCTTTTATTTTTCAACCATTTTTTTTCTTTTTCGACCTTTTGCGACGAACTCTTTGTCTTTCTTATTTCTCGTTATTCTAGTTTTTAGGACTTAGAATTTTTTCTACTTCTTATCTAAATTTCTCAAAATTACGAAAATTTATTTTAAGTGGTTAAATTGATAGACATCAAAATTTTCTGGTTCGTAGTAATAGTTGGATTTGTACGTGGACCGGGTTATTGGAGCCAAACAGTCCTCAATTATATTGAGACCAAACGAATCCTGCCCCTCTGCTGCATCTTTTGGCTATTCGAAACGTGGGCAAAATCAGAAAATTCTATTGATTGGATAACTTATTATAATTTTTCTTTCCTTTTAAAAACTAATAGGATATTCAGTGAATGCACCGAGCAAGACGTTCATCACCTTTTGTACGTTCACCACCTGTAACTCGATCAAGACATCGTTTAACAAATATAACCGCCGTTGATTTTTCTTTAGAATCGTCATCCAGTCGACCAAGTACTTCAGTTCAAATTTCCGATAATCCATTTTTTGAACCCAACCTCACAATTGAGAATCCAGAGAATATTCAGGAACGGTTCGTAGATCCTGAACCATTAAACTTTCCTCCGGAACCACCAATCATTCAAACAGAGATTGTTGAGGAACGAACCATTAAATCAGAATCATCTAGTGATACCGATTCAACAAATTCAATTATGGAGAATCTGGAACCTTTAAGTATGGAAGACCGAATGAGAGCTAAACGCACTGGCCAAGGTCACGCAATTACTCATCCAGACATTAATGCGCCAGATTATGAAATCAAAGGACAAATTCTACACATGGTGACTAATCAATGCCAATTTAGTGGTGCGCCGAAGGAAGATCCGAATGAACATCTACGTACCTTTAATAGGATCTGCACACTATTTAAAATACGAGAAGTGGAGGATGAACAGATATATCTCATGTTATTTCCCTGGACTTTAAAGGGAGAAGCCAAAGATTGGTTGGAATCGTTACCTGAAGGGGCGATTGATACATGGGATGTTTTAATTGACAAATTTCTTAAACAATTCTTTCCTGCATCTAAAGCCGTAAGACTTCAAGCAGAAATTGTTACGTTCACACAAAAGCCAAATGAAACTCTATATGAGGCGTGGACAAGATATGGAAAGTTATTAAGAGGATGTCCGCAACATGGTTTAGACACTTGTCAAATAGTACAAATATTCTACCGAGGATGCGACATCACTACAAGAAAAGACATAGATATAGCAGCTGGTGGTTCTATTATGAAGAAAACTGAAACTGATGCTTACAAAATTATTGATAATACTGCTTCCCACTCACATGAGTGGCACCAAGAAAAAGATATCATTAGATCATCTAAAGCAGCTAGAGCCGATTCTAGCCATGATTTAGATTCCATTTCGGCAAAGATAGATGCTTTCGAGAGACGAATGGAAAAGATGACTAAAGATATTCATGCTATACGAATTAGTTGTGAGCAGTGTGGAGGACCACATTTGACAAAAGATTGTCTCAGTATTGAATTAACAATGGAACAAAGAGAGAATATTTCATACATAAACCAAAGGCCTGGAAATAATTATCAGAATAATTATCAACCGCCAAGACCGATTTACAATCAAAACCAGAATTATAACCAAAATATTCCATACAACAACCAACAAGGTCCTAGCAATCAACAAGTATCCAATAATACTTACAATCAGCAAAGACCGAATTTTCAAAACAAACCACCACAACAAACCGATGATAAAAAGCCGAATTTAGAAGATATGATGACAAAGCTAGTTGAAACTCAAATGCAGTTTTTCACATCTCAGAAACAAACCAATGAACAAAATGCTCAAGCATTTAGAAATCAACAAGCTTCTATTCAAAATCTGGAACAAGAAGTAAGTAACCTAGCAAGGTTAATAGGTGAAAGAAAACCGGGAAGTCTACCTAGTGATACAAATGCTAACCCCCGGAATGAGACAGCTAAAGCTATTACCACAAGAAGTGGTACAACACTTAAACCACCTGAAATACCTGTAACTTCTGATGAAACTATTCCTACTCCACAAGAACCACAACCTGATCAAGATAAGGAAAAAGAACCGGTAGTTGAAAAGGTTAATGAAGATAACACAGTTAAGGATAAACCTTATGTTAAACCATACCAACCACCACTTCCTTACCCGAGTAAAATGAAGAAAGAAAAACTTGAAGCCGAGCAATCCAAATTCCTGGATATGTTTAAACAGATAAATGTAAATCTTCCTTTCATTGATGTGATTTCAGGAATGCCAAGATATGCTAAATTCTTGAAAGATCTAATCACGAATAGAAAGAAAATGGAAGAACTCTCGGCTGTTACTATGAATGCTAATTGTTCAGCAGTGCTGTTGAATAAGATACCAGAAAAACTATCTGATCCAGGAAGTTTCACAATTCCATGTTTTCTGGGTAGTCTTAGTTCAATAGAAGCATTGGCAGACTTAGGTGCTAGTATAAATCTAATGCCGTATTCACTATACGCTAAACTAGACCTTGGAGAATTGAAACCAACCAGAATAAGCATACAACTAGCCGATAGATCAATAAAATATCCTAGAGGGATAATGGAGAACATGCTAGTTAAAGTTGGTACTTTAGTATTTCCAGTAGATTTTGTTGTTTTGGACATGGAAGAAGATTCTCAAGTTCCTCTCATATTAGGAAGACCATTCTTAAACACGGCTAAAGCAATGATAGACGTGTTCGGTAAGAAACTGACCCTAAGTATAGAGGATGAGAGTGTTACCTTTTCAGTTGATAGAGCAATGCAACAACCACAATCTGCAGATGATACATGTTATTATATTCAAACTATAGATGCACATGCAGAATTATTAGAAGAATTTCCAGAATTACAAGGAACAGGAGAATGTTCTTTAGGAGAAGGTAATGAACCAATTGATGAAGCTGAAATGTTAGCTACACTTATAGCTAATGGATATGAACCAACAACAGAAGAAATTCAAATGCTAAAAGAAGAAGACAGATATCGATATAAATCATCGATAGAAGAACCTCCGAAATTAGAGTTAAAGCCACTTCCAAACCATTTGGAATACGCTTATTTACATGGTGAATCTGAATTACCTGTAATAATATCGTCTTCTCTTACTGAAAATGAGAAATCACAACTCATTTCTGTGTTGAAAGCTCATAAACCAGCCATTGCATGGAAGATTCATGATATTAAAGGAATAAGTCCTTCGTATTGCACACATAAAATCCTTATGGAAGAAGGTCATAAAACGTATGTGCAACGCCAACGAAGATTAAATCCTAATATGCAAGATGTAGTTAAGAAAGAGATTATTAAACTGCTAGATGCAGGTTTGATATATACAATCTCTGATAGTCCATGGGTAAGCCCAGTTCAATGCGTGCCTAAGAAGGGTGGCATGACTGTCATCACAAATGAGAAAAATGAGCTTATTCCTACTAGGACTGTAACAGGATGGTGTGTATGTATTGATTATAGAAAATTAAATGACGCCACCAGAAAAGATCACTTTCCCTTACCTTTCATAGATCAAATGTTGGAAAGATTAGCCGGAAATAGTTACTATTGTTTTCTAGATGGATTTTCCGGATATTTTCAAATTCCAATAGCACCCGAAGATCAAGAGAAAACCACATTCACGTGCCCTTATGGTACTTTTGCTTACAAAAGAATGCCATTTGGACTTTGTAACGCCCCTGCAACCTTTCAAAGGTGTATGATGGCAATTTTTCACGACATGATAGAAGAATGCATGGAAGTATTCATGGATGACTTTTCAGTCTTTGGTGATACATTTAAATCATGTCTAGTTAATCTGGAACGAATGCTAATTAGATGCGAAAAATCAAATCTAGTACTTAATTGGGAGAAATGCCATTTCATGGTTAAAGAAGGCATCGTTCTTGGACATAAAATTTCAAAAGAAGGAATTGAAGTGGATAGAGCTAAAGTAGATGTAATTGCTAAACTTCCACATCCCACCAATGTTAGAGGAGTTAGGAGTTTTCTAGGGCATGCCGGTTTTTACCGACGTTTTATAAAAGATTTTTCTAAAATTGCCACTCCTATGAATAAACTCCTAGAAAAGGATGCGCCATTCATCTTTTCAGATGAATGTATCAAATCTTTTAATATTCTTAAAGAAAAACTCACTAATGCGCCGATCATGATAACACCAAATTGGAATCTACCATTTGAACTAATGTGCGATGCAAGTGATTTTGCAATGGGAGCCGTTTTAGGACAAAGGATTGAAAAACGATTTCAACCTATATATTATGCTAGTAAGACATTACAAGGAGCACAAACAAACTATACAACTACTGAAAAAGAACTCCTTGCTATTGTCTTTGCTTTTGACAAATTTCGATCATATCTCGTTCTAGCAAAAACGGTGGTCTATACCGACCATTCTGCTCTTAGATACCTATTTTCAAAACAAGATGCTAAACCAAGATTAATCCGTTGGATCTTACTCTTACAAGAGTTTGATATTGAAATCCGAGATAAAAAAGGAGCAGAAAATCTCGCCGCTGATCATCTTTCTCGTCTTGAAAATCCCGAATTAGAAGTTCTGAATGAATCGGCCATACAAGACAACTTTCCTGATGAATATCTATTGAAGATAGATTATAAAGAAATCCCATGGTTTGCAGACTATGCAAACTACTTAGTTTGTGGATTCCTTGAAAAAGGATTATCGTACCAAAGACGAAAGAAATTCTTCAGTGATATAAAACACTATTTCTGGGAAGATCCACATCTGTTTAAAAGTTGTCCCGATGGAATAATACGCCGATGTGTATTTGGAGATGAAGCTAGTAAAATTTTAAACCATTGTCACACAGGACCAACAGGAGGGCATTATGGGCCTCAAATAACAGCAAGAAAAGTTTATGAAGCTGGATTCTATTGGCCTACAATTTACAAAGACGCACACCTTCTTTGCAAATCCTGTGATGCATGTCAAAGGGCCGGAAAAATAAGTCAACGTGATGAAATGCCACAAAATGTCATCCAAGTATGTGAAGTATTTGACATTTGGGGTATTGACTTTATGGGTCCATTTCCAAAATCTCATAATAATTTATATATACTCGTAGCCATTGATTATGTATCTAAATGGGCGGAAGCACAAGCTCTCCCAACTAACGATGCACGAGTTGTAGTAAACTTTTTAAAACGTCTTTTTGCAAGGTTTGGAACACCGAAAGCTTTAATAAGTGATCGGGGTACTCATTTCTGTAATAATCAACTTGAGAAAGTTCTTAAAAGATATGGAGTAACTCATAAAATCTCCACCGCATATCATCCACAAACAAGTGGACAAGTTGAAAATACCAACCGAGCTTTAAAACGTATTCTAGAGAAAACCGTAGGATCAAATCCGAAGGAATGGTCCATTAAATTGGAGGATGCACTCTGGGCTTTTAGAACAGCCTACAAAACTCCAATTGGAACCACACCTTTTAGACTTGTTTATGGAAAAGCATGTCATCTTCCAGTAGAAATTGAACACAAAGCATTTTGGGCTTTGAAGACATGTAATCTTGATTTACATGAAGCCGGACGACTACGATTAAGTCAACTAAACGAATTAGAAGAATTAAGACATGAAGCATACGAAAATTCGTTAATCTATAAAGAAAGAACGAAGAAATGGCATGATAAAAGAATCAGAAGTTCAAAAGAATTTAAAGAAGGAGACAGAGTTCTTCTTTTCAATTCACGATTCAAGCTATTTCCTGGAAAATTGAAATCAAGATGGTCTGGACCATTCATAGTCAAAAGAGTTTTCCCATACGGAACGATAGAATTGATAAATTCAAATGGGATTGAATTTAAAGTTAATGGTCACAGAGTTAAACATTACATACATGGTCCGATGGAAGTCGACAACGAAGTTAATCACAATTTCAATACCACAGCTAACTAAGTGTGGGGAGAATCAAGTCTTTAAAGGATAATATATATTTCTGTTAGAGTTAGATTGTCTGTTTTCGTGTAGTTCTCGAAAATGGAACACGTATGGTCTTTCCCTAGCAGACCCTAAAGAACTAGTCTTCTCCCCCCATTCTGAATTTTTATTTTTTTTAGGTTTTTACGAAATGAAGACTGCCTGTGAACTAAACCATGGTCTAATGCTACACGCTTTGATCACTAAACGTAATAATGATATACTACCGAGTGAATTAGTATCAGTAATCAGAGAAAGAATGGACGGAGTTAGAAAAGGATCCAGATGCGAAGATAATAAGTTACAATTTGGTAAAGGAAAATCAAAATCCGCAGCGAAAAGAAGAGCACGACACCTAGAAAGATGTCACAAATGCGGAAAATGGTCACATGGAGGTAAATGTTCAAATAATCAAACCTATTCAAATACCGAATTTGTTACTTTATGCAGAGACGGACCGTTCATATGTTTAGAAGAAAAGACAATGAATGCTCGAGGTTACGCCTATGCAGCCATGGAAAACCAATTAAACCGACTATCTTATGAATATAATAGATCATATAACTAAGAAATCTATTTCACAGGTATGTCTGTACAGTTTTTATTTTTATTTATTTTTAACCTTTTGATAATAAACGCTAATTTGTTCGCTAAAAAGTATTAAATTGGTATTAAATAAAATTAGGTTTGGCGACCGAAATTATTGATATCATTCAAAAATTTATTACATCACTGCAAAATTTAACGTTTATTCTTAAGGTATAAATATCTTTAATCAATCAACCCAAAATATTTCAAAAATTCGTCATGAGTTAAATTAGGTCTTTGAACCGAAATTACTTTACCGAAAAGAGGGGCGCATATTTTTGATAATATTTGACTGATTAAAGTGGGATAAAAAGACAAAAAGATTTTTAATTTTATTTTTACCATGTTTTTAAAATTAATATTTAAACCTTAAATTAATATTGTAAACTTTATAAAAACAATATATTTAAAATTGTAAATATTTAAAAAAATAATATAAGTTTGATATGAATTTATGAATTTTTAAATTAAGTTTGGTTTGAATTTTTAATTTTTAAAATATGAAATTTTAATTTTATGCATTTCAAATTTTAAGTTTGGTGTGAATTTTTAATTTTTAATTTTGAATTTTATATTTAAGTTGTGTGAATTTAAAAACAAAAATTTACTTTATCTCATTAAGTTAAAAATATGATTTTTAAAATTCGTCGTAAGTTGAAGACTAGGTCTTTGAACCGAAATTGCTTTACCCGAGGGAGGGACGAGAACTTTTATTATCATTATTTTTAATCTTATTGAATTAAAGTATGCCAAAAACATTGAAAAAACCCAAAAAATCTTAGCTTTTAAAACAATCGCTACAAAAAGACAAATTTTAAAATTTTGTTGAGGGACGGACTAGGACATCGATCCGAAACGACCTCGTCCTAGATAACAAGGGAAACAAAATTTTAAAATTAATTTCTTAATTGTTTTCAAAAGTTAATGATTATAAAAAAAAAAAAAAAAAATACCAAACTCCGCGACTCGCGGAGTTTGGAGCCTAAATCTCCGCGAGTCGCGGAGGGACCAAAACCCAGAAAAAAAAATAAAAATAGCTGAACGATCAGTATACTCCCACACACAAAAACAACTCGAATTCTGCTGCGAAAAACCCCGAAAACCACCGAAAATCACCCCCAAAAATCTCAATTTTTAACCGTTAATCACCAAATTTTTTGCTAAAATCATGTTGAGAAGGATGATATCTAAGAACTACTCAAGAAAAACGGTAAATTTCTACACCTAAACACCATTTAATTCGAATTTTAGTGTTCTTGAGCTATTTTTCCCCAATTTGATTTTGATGCTTTTTAGTGTAATTAGACTTAAATTGTTTATGTATTATGCTTGTATAACCTAGATTGATGCTGTTTAACATGATTAGAAGCCTTAAACTTCAAATTTTGAATAATCTAGGGTTTGTGTTCTTGAGCAATTTGGGGCTTTTTGATATAAACAGGTTATGGCCGATTTTTGTCATGAATTGTTGCTAAATTGAGTAGTGTAACATGTCTAGGTAGTTAAATGATCCAAACTTTGAGCCTAAACATGATTTTGAGAATTAAAGTGGACTTTTTCAAGTCTAAAATTCATGAACTTGATTTTTGAAAGATAATGCCATTTGAGACTTGTTTATTTGCTAGTAATGATTATTTTGACATGTTATTTGAGTTGAATGCTTATGAACTTGGCGAAAATTTTCGTATATGCTTATTTGAAAAAGTGTAGATTTGATAAAAATGTGAAAATAAGCTTAAGTTTGATATAAATTGATAATGTCATTGTAATTATTTTGATTGATGATTTTGCTGACACTAATGCATATTTGGATGCACAAAATTTGTGTTTGATGTGTTTTGCAGAATGAAAGGGGTGAATCTTCATCCCAAGCCCGCCATGCTCCTGCTGAGAACTTGGAACAACAGGAGGTAGATAACTACTACAAGCAGGATGTACCTCATCCAGTCATGACCTTTTCCGATATGCATTTGGAAGAGTTGCACCCGAACCTGAGATTTGACAGACTTTGGATAGATTATCCAAAATATCAACGGGGTTTGCATACTCTTCATTCCAAGGTTGTTGAGGTACCGAGGGTCATAGAATGGGGACCCTTGGAAGCTGTAGAATTGGCCGGGCCAATTAGGGAATTACTTGTACAGAGGTATGGTAATTCTTCTTTTAATGACTGGATATGTTTATTCACCATACGCAGACCTGTATATAAAGTATGGTGTGAAGAGTTGTTATGTAGTATAGAGTTGAATGATCGGGTAGCTAGTTTAACCGATCGTTCTTTTATTAGATTTATGTTAGGCGGTTCGATGCGCCACATGTCTTTACTGGACATGGCTCAGGCTTTACGTATATATACGCCTGAGGAATTAGCGTCTGCCGATTGTAGAGGATTGATACTAAACGGTAGAAAGATAGATGAGAATTTTGATACACACGGTGTGTGGAGTCAAATGACAAGCCATCACCGTTTCAAAGGGGGAAACTACTCTTATTTGGATATAGATAGAGCCGAATTAAGAGTAATACATAGGTTTTTAGCTAATTCGATTACACAAAGGGGTAAGAACAAAGAAAAAGTAAATGAACAAGATTTGTTTTACCATATGTGTATTCGAGACCCACAGAGCGCTGTAAGTATACCATATTGTGTGGGTTATTATTTATCAGCTATGGTTCGGGGGATGCGTCCACATAGCATAATAGGAGGTGGTATTTTTATTACTTTGATTGGTGAATATCTCGGTGTGGATATAAGTCGGGGGGGATTATTACTAGAAGAGCCGGAACCCCGCGACACTATAGGTTTAAATGTATACCATGGTGCGAAAGTTTTGAAGCGGCGAAATAACGCCGCAGTACGATACCATGGTAGACATCCACAGGTGGAGAGAAACCAGGAACAAGGTAATGTAGGAGGGGGGAATGAGATGCAAGAAATGCATAGGTTTATAGCTTCTCAGGAATACGAAAATGCTAGACAGAGAGCATTTGAAGATTGGCAAGTTCATCAGAACCAGATCATAGCGCATTGCCAACATATAGGTAGAAACTATATTCCTACACCGAAACCCGTCTTCCCTCCTTGGTCGATAGAGATGCAGCCACCATATCCTACGTATGACCCTGCCGAAGCATTCTATAGCACTTATGGTTATGCGTGGAACCCCTATTGGTACCAATATCATCCTTAGTATACTTATTTTTTTTTTATTATTTTGTAATTTGTAATTATTGATACATTTAATATTTTTGTTAATATTGTAATCATTTTTATAATTTCTAACTTTTATTCTTAGATTTTAATAATTTTTGAATGTGGGGTAATATACCAAACTTCAAAAATATGTATATATGTTTGCAGTTTGTCTTATGTATACAACAGGGTAAAACAACGCATTTTCAAAGACTGGCATTAAGTTCAGCAAAAGCAACTAATTTTGACGACAAGATGCAAAATATATGTGAAATAACAACAAGACGGAATGAACAAATGATGTGCACCATTTATCATTCAGCAAACAAACGCCAATATATTTGGAAACTTTGGTAAAAATTTAATCATTTTCACACAAATCACCCTCAATAATTTAAATTGTTACTGATTTCTTGCAAATGAGGGCATTGCAAGATCTTAAGTGTGGGAAGGGGTTAAATTCTTTCGGATTTTAAAAATTTTTACTTTATACACTTGGTTACCATTAAAAATACTAGTAAAGCAGTAGTTGTATTAGAATCTAGTGCTCTCTGATAAAAAAGAACAGCCCTAGTCTTATATACTGACTACCCAATTCTAGTAAAATTTTTCAAAATTTTCAATTAAATGAATTAAAATCATGTTTATACATATTTATGAACGATAAAACTAGGTTTTAACACCGAAATTATTGTTACCTCGGAAAGGACATAAATTGAGAAACAAACTAAAATGTTAAAATTCATTTAAAATGGAATAGAGGACGATAAAAAGGAAAATAAAAGCCAAGTGTGGGAAAATTTACCAAATTATTTTAAACATATGTCACATATATCTGTAACAAATAACTGAAAATACTTTTGCTTTGGACTAAACTAAACTGTTTTACCCAATGAAAGAAAAGAAGAGATGGATCTACACGATGAATCAATTCCATCATTAAAAGGAAGTAAAGTCTTCCGAAAAAGACACGCGCTTCTTGATTTAGGTCATGAAGTTGTCGTTCAGACCAGCTGTAGGTTGACGAAAAATCTAGAAAAGTCATCACTAAAATCAGCAGGAAATCCACGGACCTCAACATCAAACAGGGTCGCCAAGTGGTCAGATTTATCCTAACCATGAGAAGGATTTATCTCGTACAATGAGGAGGCACCGTGCAAATTAGCTGGATAAGACTAATGAATCAGATCCCCAGAAAGGATAATCTCCTTAAAGATTAAAAATCAGCTTTTAAGCCTGATATTACTCAATCCTTGAGATTGACCTTAAAGATTGAGAATTCAAACTCATGGAATTCAATGATATCTAAACTCGAGCTTGAACGAGAAAATATTTTGATCAAAAATACAAACCGATTTGTTTTCTGAAAACCCATTTTCAATGCGTTCATTACCATTGAACGTAAAATCCTAGGAATTCACCTGGAATTCATTAGGTCACCTGAACTAAATCGGGTGTCAACCGTAAGAACGGTGGTTGCATAGCATGGTCAAAGACAGGACCTTGTGCCAGACCGAAAAATTATAAGGGTGAGCTTTACTATTGCTCCTACCAAGGATAGTAATTGCGTCCGACACGTTATAGACCATAATCAAAAGCATGTCACGGGACATTGCCTTAAACAGTTGCTTGTTCAACGCTTTCCTTTACAACCGGACGGTAGTTTGCCGAAAGGTAATATACGGGATAAGTAAACTGGACGTGTTGCTTTCCAAATACAAGGTTAGCAAGTGGGTGACACAAAACCGCAAGTTTTGAGCTAAAATTTTCAAATCTGAAACCCACCAAACCCACAAAAATATTTTGCAAACACCGGTAAAGGGTTATTCCGGAAAACTAATCTAGGGTAAAAACTAGATTTCAAAAGATCAAATGTTTTCATAAAGATCCAATTTCCTTAATGGATCTAAATTTTTATAGTCATGTGGGACTGTAAACCATATCGTTACTACCATTGTTTATACCGCCGTATAGAAATCACTGATGTACAAAGTGTGAAGAATAAAGAAGTGATTCTAGTATTTCAAGACGATATTGCTTGAGGACAAGCAACGCTCAAGTGTGGGAATATTTGATAATGCTAAAAACGAACATATATTTCATAGCATTATTCCTCAAGAAAGACAAGCTTTTAGTTGCAATTGTTCTATTTACAAGTGATATTCGTTTAAATAATAAAAGGTGAAGACAGAAGACAGATTCGACGATTTGAAGACGCAAACGACCAAAAAGCTCAAAAGAACAAAAGACAATCAAAAAGGTTCCAATTATTGATAAGAAACGTCTCGAAATCACAAGAGTACAAGATTCAAAACGCAAAGTACAAGATATTAAATTGTACGCGAGGACGTTCGAAAATCCGGAACCGGGACCAGAGTCAACTCTTAACGCTCGACGCAACGGACTAAAAATTACAAGTTAACTATGTATATAAATATAATATAATATATAATTAATTATATTAATTATATATATATTATATATATATATTAAAAACCGTCGGCAGCAAGAAACTCCAAGGGTGTGAGCTGTAAATACATCTCCGCGACTCGCGGAGTTTTAAGGGCATTTTGCCGCGAGTCGCGGAGCCCCAATTTTCAACTCTGGCTATAAAGCCAACCGAATTCTGATCAAATTTCATATCTTTTTTCTTCCTCTTCATACGTAAAACTTATATTTATATTTATAATTTATATTTTAATTTTAATTATAATTCTAATAATAAGGGTATGTTAGCGAATGTTGTAAGGGTGTAAGTCGAAATTCTGTCCGTGTAACGCTACGCTATTTTTAATCATTGTAAGTTATGTTCAACTTTTTACATTAATGTCTCGTAGCTAAGTTATTATTATGCTTATTTAAAACGAAGTAATCATGATGTTGGGCTAATTACTAAAATTGGGTAATTGGGCTTTGTACCATAATTGGGGTTTGGACAAAAGAACGACACTTGTGGAAATTAGACTATGGGCTATTAATGGGCTTTATATTTGTTTAACTAAATGAAAGTTTGTTAATGTTAATATAAAGATTTACAATTGGGCGTCCCTATAAATTACCATATACACTCGATCGGACACGATGGGCGGGGTATTTATATGTACGAATAATCGTTCATTTAACCGGACACGGGAATGGATTAATAGCCACTAGAATAATTAAAACAGGGGTGAAATTACATTCAAGGGTAATTGGTGTAATTGTTAACAAAGTGGTAAAACCTTGGTTTACACGCAGTCGATAACCTGGTGTATTCATTAAACAAAGTATTAAAACCTTGTTACAATTCGAATCCCCAATTAGTTGGAATATTTAACTTCGGGTATAATAATAATTTGACAAGGACACTTGCAATTTATATTTATGACTGATGGACTGTTATGGACAAAAACCAGACGGACATATTAAATAATCCAGGACAAAGGACAATTAACCCATGGGCATAAAACTAAAATCAACACGTCAAACATCATGATTACGGAAGTTTAAATAAGCATAATTCTTTTATTTCATATTTAATTTCCTTTATTTTATATTTAATTGCACTTCTAATTATCGCACTTTTATTTATTGTTATTTAATCGCACTTTTAATTATCGTACTTTTTAATTATCGCAATTTTATTATTCGCAATTTCATTATCGTTATTTACTTTACGCTTTAATTTAAGTCTTGTATTTATTTTATATTTTACATTAGGTTTTAACTGCGACTAAAGTTTTAAAATCGACAAACCGGTCATTAAACGGTAAAAACCCCCCTTTATAATAATAATATTACTTATATATATATTTGTATTTTTATAAAAGTAAACTAATATAGCGTTGAGCTTTGTTTAAAGATTTCCCTGTGAAACGAACCGGACTTACTAAAAACTACACTACTGTACGATTAGGTACACTGCCTATAAGTGTTGTAGCAAGGTTTAAGTATATCCATTCTATAAATAAATAAATATCTTGTGTAAAATTGTATCGTATTTAATAGTTTTTCCTAGTAAAATATAAACTATTTTATATACACCTCGTTCGACATCAGTTCACCACAGAATAATCATTTTCTTTCAATTTCATATTTGGATTTTGACTTATCAGAATCCAACAAGTGGCATAATGAAGAAAACATTGGACAAAATAAAATTGTTAGAAACAAACAAATTAACTATGAGAAAAATTTTGTTAAGAATCCACGCTAACTGTTCCTAGCTAACTGATTACATTTTATTTATTGCAATTTATATTCTCGCAATTTTATTTATCATCATTTAATTTCTGTTATTTAATTTACGCACTTTAAATATCGGGACACGTGTACAAGGTTGACATATCATATCGACGCATCTATATATATTATTTGGAATAACTATAGACACTCTATATGCGGTAATGATCGAGTTAGCTATACAGGGTTGAGGTTGATTCTATAATAATATATATACTTTGAGTTGTGATCGAGTGTGAGACATGTATACAATGGGTCACGATACGTATTAATTAATTCGAATATTATATATTAAACTATATATGAATTATTGAACTATTAACTGTGGACTACTAACATTGGACGATTAAAATGAATTAAAATATTGATTATAACATATGAAACTAAACATCTCTTCAAGTTTGCCACTTGATTTCATCTTAAACCTCATTTGTATCTTGACGATTACAATCTGCGTTCAAACCTTTCATGATTCTTGAAAACACCTCAATCGAGAGGATGAACCAACCGCACTTCATCTACAGAAGGAAAGATTGATGCATATAGTCATGCACCTGAAAACACTCGAAACCTGAGTAAACGTTTAACACGTATCTGTGCTAACTCCTTTGACATTGTTATTCCCGAAAATAACATTACAATTCTTTTTCAAATTATTTAATTTTGTCACACCTCCAGCAAAATCAATTTCGACTTTTCATTCGGATTTGCCTTATTATAACCTTGATATAAGTTTCCTTTTCATCATTGTTACCGGAGAACCTTTTATATCCCACCACAGTAGTAGTAAACTTACCAACAACCTGGTTGATCTTTGACTTTCCAAAAAATCATTATATATACCGAAACTCTATCATATACTCATCCGCGTCTTATAACGAGAATTTCCATACCAATTACCGGGAATCAGCAATCAGTATTTTGAAACCTCGCAGCATGTCTACATCAACAGTTATATGTATACATATAACAATTATCTCTTAGAAATATGATGTTCCATTCTGAAATTCTGAAAAGCACCCAGTCTACGAATCAATACTCCAAAGTTTTGAAAAATCTGATGAAGTAGTGAAAACTGAAGACTTCCTTAACAGTCCAAAGTTTAATGATAAAGAATGAAGTGTTGGAAACAATCAATGGAAAATTTGTACTGAAAAAATGGATTGAGCAAACCATGAAGGAGACTCTGAACAAATCACAAGGACTAAACTTGTACATAAAGAATCCTGATGATTCTGTTTCTGATGAAATCTTTAGCGAATACCTTACTCCTTAATCGCTCTAAATCATCGTGAATGAATTTCTTCATCACAATTTAATTCTGAAATTCTAAGATATCATCGTATCTTTCATTATAAATATCCTCGATATTTCAGAAGATATTTTCATGACTATTCTTATCTGAAATAATTTATCTCTTCGCGCTATCTGCATTACATCATAATAGAAACTGTTTTAGTTTCTAAATTCTGAAAAATTCGAAATTTAAAATATGAATGTTTTTGAAGTAGTGTTGGGAACTGAAGCATGAGTTAGTATAATATAATGACACTTGATCAACGTGATTATATTAACGTAAGTCATGCTAAGTTTTTAATGAAACGTGATAATTCACAGACCACAACGTCATCATGTGCCATGTTACACGACTCTTACATTCTATCTAATCTTCAAACATATCAAGAACATATCTTCCTGATAGTTCTATCTTTTCTCTTGAATTCTGGTAATTTAACCAATCAAGATTGTGCTATTACAACTTCTCTCTTAAAACATTAGCCATGTTCATTCAAAACTCCATACCTATGAATTCTGGATCATCACTTGATGTGCTTAATGGATAGAAGAAAAAACAGAGCATAAAGCTTCGAAGTGTAAATGGGGGTATCAATCCCAACAAATAGAAGAGAGCATTAACTGTGAATGACAATGATTATAGGAGACAAAAGCAGGGACATCCAAATATAAGGGAAGATATAAAACTCAACAACAACCCAAAAATTTCAAACCGTGGATATTAATACGAATAGCAATATAAAGACACGGTATAATTAAGAATTGTATCACCCCAAGGTAATAGTAGAAGTAAACAGATTTTTTTGGTAGAAGTTTGAAAAGAAGGATGACAGAAATGATAATTAGAAAAATATCAAGTATTAGAACGGGATTAAGCATTTTCACAATCTTTTGGATGTATGGACTAAGAAAGAAATTATAGGAATGGTGAGAATAATGAAACGGAAGATTTTAATTTATAATGGAAATATCAGACAGAGTAATCGAGGCAGCTCACCATATTTAATTATAGAGATCTTAATTTCCTTATTCACCAAAGAATCAAATCTTTTAGATTTCGAAGATTTTCCCTAAATCCCTTGAATTTCGAAAATCAACCGTGACTAAGTCACCGATTAAGACGAACCTTCATTTACTCATTTCACTCTTTTGTGATAGCTTCACTCGTACGCTTCGAATAAACGAATTATTTTATCCATGTTACTCCAGGTTGATAAAATTCTATTTATCAACTCATATTCGTCATGAAAATATTTTTATTGTTAGCCATGACCACCTTACTCAAATTTCGGGACGAAATATCTTTAACGGGTAGGTACTGTGACAACTCAGAAATTTCTGACTAAATTTAAACTTAATCTTTATATGATTTCGATACGATAAGAAAAGTATGTAATGTTGAGTCTAGAAAATTTTGGAACGATGTTCATATATTCAATTACACTGGACTGTTCTCGACGATTCACGAACAATTGTGTGTAAATGATTACGTAGACAAATATATATATATATATATATATATATATATATATATATATATATATATATATATATATATATATATATATGTGTGTGTGTGTGTGTGTGTGTATATGTGTATATATATATACGTATATATGTGTGTGTAAATATATATATATATATATATATATATATATATATATATATATATATATATATATATATATATATATATATATATATAAATGAAAGTGTATATATAATAATTTGAATTAATAAAATATACTTTAAACAATTGGAATTAAGAATGTAAAATGATAAATAGAATAACTAAGTTACTATTATATGAATATATATGAATATATATATGATATTATTATGAATATATATATATATATATATATATATATATATGATTTCTATAAATAATTAATATTATAAGGTATAAATAATAAATATTCAATATATATATATATATATATATATATATATATATATATATATATATATATATATATATATATATATATAATATAATTAGATATATAACTGTAAGTATATATAGCAATATGAAATAATAATAAATAAGTAAAATAATATACAAGATAAAATAGTTGTTAAAATAAATATATATAGATATGATTATGATTTCTATAAAATTGATGATTAAATATTGTAAAATACCAAAATGTATAAATATTAAATATTAAATACATAGTTGTAAAATCAATATATTTAATTACAAGTTAGAAATATAAATGTTATATTAATGATATAATTATTTTCATATTCACTATTAATATTTATATTAGTACTATTAATATTATTATTATGGTTACGATTATAATTTTAAAGTTATGAATATCAAAATGAAGATTTTAAATAGATATGTATTAGAATGATAAAAATTATAATTTAATTGTAATTTAAATATTATTAGTTATCATTATTATTAATTATTAAACTTATTATTATTAAAATTATCAATATTGTTATTATTAATAGTATCATCAAATTTTTTTTTTTTTGTATATTTAACAATAATATTATTATTATTAAATTTGCATTTATTATTATTTGTATTTCTATTATTATAATTATTAGTATTATTAATATATTTATTAATCTTGATAATTAGTTTTAAATAAATATGAAAAAGATAAATCAATATAAAAAAATTTACGAATCTGATTCAGTGGTACTTCCTGTCTGTTGAAGATAATTAAGTTGAATAATTCACAGCTACAAAACAATTAATCCATCACATCTCGTAACAAATTCTGTTAGCTTTCAATATCAAACTTTATTCTTTTTATTATTTATATTTTTTTCTGTCCGATTCAAAAATGTCGACACCCATAAATCGCTGTATGATAATAATCGATCAATGGATGTTAAACACAGTCATTCCAACTCCTTCTCACTATCCATATCATATATCAATTAATAACTGAATTGAATTGTTGAGAGAAAACAGAAAAGAAATATAAAACAGGCTCGTTTTCTCTGTTCTTCATTCTTTTTAGCCAAATTTCGAATTCTAGTTTTAATTCAAAATCTAAGAATGCAGATGTGTTAGGATACGTATAGTTGAACTATCTGCATAATTTCAAACTTCAATTCTTCCTAATGATCTTGAATTTTAGAGTCAAACTTAATTGTCAAAAAGTCAACCGATTGTTCTTCAATCGAATTCGGATTTCCTATTTTGTTTTAAGTGTAATTAACCATCCAGGAAGTTTTTATTAATGATTTAAAACATGTTTCGTATTGTAAGTATAAGGTAAAAACGTCTTGAACTCAAAAATTTGGATTTTTTTTACGGGTTTACAGCTTTTTAGTATTTTATTTTTATTTGTTTTTCTGTTCTTTTCTTATGCTGTAAATCCCACTCACCTCAAATCAATGTTTAAGCCTCATTTGGATAGTCCTAAATCAAATTAGTTAACAAGTTGATTTTTGGTTTGGTCCTCTGGTAGATTGAAGCTATGAAGAAGATGAAGGAGTAGAACTGATAGGGAATCTAGTTAAATATAGATGGGTATTGGATTATAGCAGAAAAACAGAATCGGTGTATTGGTTAGAGGGTGTGGTTGGGAACGAGAGGTCTCGGGTTCGATCCCTGCTTGGTGCATTCTTTTTAAAAAATGATTACTAAGGTAGTTTTCTTTTCTTTTATTATTATTATTATTATCATCAATTATGTTATTATAATTAAGTTAATTATTGTTATTACTAGTGTTAATATTAAGAATGTTATTATCATTATAAGTAATATCAAATAAAACTTATTAGTATTATCATTACTAATATTAGTATTGTTAGTATTATTATTATTATTATTATTATTATTATTATTATTATTATTATTATTATTATTATTATTATTATTATTATTATTATTACTAGTATTATAATTACTATCATTGTTATTATTACTAATATATGTACTAATATTGTTATTTATGACATAAGTATTATTAGTAATACTATCACCATTAGTATTAATATGATTATTAATATTGTTATTATTAAACTTATTATTTTCATTATTATTATTATTATTATTATTATTATTATTATTAGTAAAGTGGTTATTTTTATAGTTAGTATTGTTATCAGTACTATTAGTATTATTATCATCAACACGATTTTATATAAACATTATTTTATCATCATTATTATTAAAAGTATCATTATTAAAATTTTTAGAATTTTCACGAAAATAAGTATTATTATTATCATGAATATTAAGATTATCTTTTGTTAAAATTTACATTTTTATTTTTATTATTATTACTCTATTAATATTATTATTATTATCACTATCATTTTTACTACAAATAAAGTGACAAATGTTAGTATCTAAAATTATTAGTTTCAATATCATTATTAAATCTAAATATTTATTATCATTATTTTGGTATCATCATTAAATTAGCAAATAAATGGTATTTGTATACAAGTATATTTAATACGCATAACTTAACACGCATAACTTAACTATATATATATATATATATAAAATGAAAATATATAAATAAATAATAAAACTTATAAATTATTAAATATAAAAGATAGATCACTAATAATAATATGTAAAATTTGTTCGATTACGATTATACGTTTTAATATAGATATGAATGGTATAGGTTCGTGAATCCAAGGTCAACCCTACTTTTGTTCAATGTCGTCATATGTATTTTTACTACAAAATACAGTGTGGTGAGTTTCATTTGCTCCATTTTTAAATGCTTTTACAATATATATTTTTGGGACTGAAAATACATGCGCTACTTTTATAACTATTTTACGAAATAGACACAAGTAATCAAAACTACATTCTATGGTTGAATTATCGAAATCGAATATGCCCTTTTTATCATGTCCGAAGTTGTCCTGGAATGATGGCGAATTTATCATGTCCGAAGTTGTCCCGGAATGATGGCAAATTTGTCATGTCCGAAGTTGTCCCGGAATGACGGTGAATTTATCATGTCCGAAGTTGTCCCGGAATGATGAGGATATTCTATATGCAACTTGTTAAGGTCGATTACCAGGTGTTCAATCCATATGAATGAATTTTATGCATGATGTTTATGGGAAATGGGAATATTAAATCTTGTGGTCTATCAAAATGGTGATTTTTATTGTTTACGATAAACCTATGAACTCACCAACCTTTTGGTTGACACTTTAAAGCATGTTTATTCTCAGGAATTAAAGAAATCTTTCGCTGTGCATTAGCTCATTTTAAGGATATTACTTGGAGTCATTCATGACATATTTTGAAAGACGTTGCATTCGAGTCGTTGAGTTCAACAAGATTATTATTAAGTCAATTATAGTTGAATGTATTATGAAATGGTATGCATGCCGTCAACTTTCGATATAAAGAAAGTTTGTCTTTTAAAAACGAATATAGTGTTTGTAAAATGTATCATATAGAGGTCAAACACCTCGCGATGTAATCAACTATTGCGAATCGTTTATAATGTATATGAACGGGTCCTTTCAATGTTTTTTCGTAAACAAAAACATAGTGTATCAAATAAAGTAACAATTTAATGTTTGTTTTGAATTATGGTAAACGAGGTACTACTACCCTGAATTGTTAGGGTCGATGCTCAACTAATATTTCAGAAAGTATTTAAAACAACACTTTTTGGCCCAATAGGCCTTTAGATAGATGTTCACAGTTTTTCAAGTTTTTTGATGAATCTCGACGGTCTAACGTGTACCGGTTGATTTTAGTTAATTATTTGCTCCGTTCCTAGTAGTCTATTTTTTCTTTTTCGTCTGTCTTAAATTAATAGTCTACTTTCATAAATATAAAAGAATAATTGGTTAAAGTACTTTTATACCCTTGCTTTGTTTAAGCAAGACAAAAGTATAGGTAAAAAGTAAAGGATAAAACTTTAAAGTAGAGAAAAAATAGACAAAAATACATGTGACAGTCACTTTTTCTTAAACTATGTGTTTTTTTGTCTGTGGACTATTAAATTGGGACGGAGGAAGTAATACGGAGTAATTCATTTGATATCTTGTTAATATTTCGTACTCCACTAAATAGGTATCATAATATTGTACACCACTAAATACGTATCTTGTTAATATTTTCGCTACGTAGTGTCTAATCAAATGCGTTACTACCAAAATTATTCGTACACCAATAAATATAAATATGTGTATATTGTACCATATAACCTTCTAAAATAGTTTTAATGGTATATGAATGAATTTTGGTGATATACAAATCACTTCCCTAATCAAATGGGACATTATAGCGATTAATCAAAGAGTTGAGAAGTGATCCGAGATTTTGGATTATTCGTTTTTCAAATAAGTAATAAATTTGAAAAAATATATGTGGAAATACATAGCAAAACAAACAGAATTGTCTTGATCCAATTTGATTTTTATTGAATAATCTTTTTAATCCATTAACCAGAGCTAAGCAAAATTGAATTTAAGTAGTCCTAAATTCAATTAATCTTCAATACATCCTCAATTCTGCACTCCTATTCACAATCAACTAAAATAACCTATCTCCTCAAATTAATGAAAGCGTTGAGATTTAGTTTAGCTTTAATTGAATTTAGGACATATTTTGAACGGCATAATTTTGGATAATGATAGAATAGATAGTATTAAAGTCATTAGGATTAATAGCGATTTTCCATTTTTCA
The DNA here is from genome assembly GCF_046630445.1 of Rutidosis leptorrhynchoides. Lineage (NCBI taxonomy): Eukaryota > Viridiplantae > Streptophyta > Magnoliopsida > Asterales > Asteraceae > Rutidosis > Rutidosis leptorrhynchoides. The sequence goes on from NC_092343.1 coordinate 227,597,142, forward strand.
TTTGCATAATTTTTTTTTCTACATCAGGTAATAGTAAATGTAAGTCGCGATCATTTAGGTATTTTTTTTTAACAATGATTACTATATATATTTATCTGATGATTAATGTATAAAAGTATCTCTTTATCAAATATCTCGAATTGTGTACATGCATTATTTACATGTATACAATATTTAGATGAATCATCATTATTCTCATCGATGAATGTGAGTTTGTTTTATTTGGTTGTATATACAATTTAAACTTATTCTCATCATTTTTATCTAAATCTAAATAAAATTTATTCCGCTAGAAATTGATTGATAAAATTCCATTAAAACGAACTAGGTAGTTCCCAAATCATCAATACATTGCTTAATTAAGCAACAAACTAGTAAACTTGTACCACATATCATAGCTTTATTTATTTGGTACATATTGAAACCTACATCAACATTTTTCAACATTAAAACCATTCCACCTTAGCTTATCCATCTTCTAGTTCCCGGGTACAGTATAACCTAACAAAACACAAACAAACGAAGTTAAAAATAGATCAAACTACATCTTCAAAACAAACAGTTTAAAACGTTTTTAAATAAATCTTACTTCCACAATGGGTCCCACGAGCTAGCGGTTTACCACAAGCTTGAGCAATGAAAGCAGCCTTCTCCATGCTAATAACACTTTCAACATCCGGTGTGATATGACCACAAACACACGACAAATCGACATTTTTAACGACCGCACAACAACCACTAGACGGTTGAATTGTTGGCCCTGATTTTTGAACATATCTTGCACATTGCTCCATGAGTCCTTGCATATCTCCTACACATTGGGCTGAGACCATCTTGTTGTTCAGGATTAGAGCGAAAGAACAAACGATAAATGCGAAAAACACAATACGGGTCGAAAAGATTGCCATTTTTAGGTATTTTGAGGACAAAGGTGTTTTTGTTTCAAGTGATTTGAAGGTGTTTTTTGAAGGTAGGAAATGGTGGTATTTATAAAAAATTTGCGAGGGTAGAATTGGAAAATCAACAAGTTTGTGGTTCTTGTTATACATGTGAGTATTTGAATGTGAAATTATTTACTGTTTTTACGACTTTGGCACTCGTTTTACGTGTAAAATATATTTTTGCATCATCGTTTAATAAATGTTAAAGTAAAACCTGTCTTTTTTGCTAAATTTGCGATGCTTTTTATACACCATGTAACTTTTGTGTCCGGAACGGTTTTCTTTTGATTTTTGCAAAAAACAAAAACTATATTAAGAACAAATCTCCACAAGAGACAAGAATACACAAGAATCACCACAAAAAGGCTCGAAAACAGATAACAAACACTAACCTAGCCAACCCGATATGCTATCTAAAACCGAGCCTTAATGTGGACGAAAATACATAAGAGGACACGTTTAAAAACGAACTAAGAATTAAATGACAATCCAACCAATCCAAATCAAGAGCCCAAGTATGAATCATTACCACCCTCGTCGCAATAACCTTAAACGAAAAGGAAGTCTCATTATCACCCCCATCCAGGGCCGGACCTGGGGTGGGGCTGGAGGTGCAACCGTACCTGGGAATCATGAAAGAGAGGGCATCATGTGTTCAATGGTTGTTCTTGAGTTTTTACAGATTTGAGATGTGTAAGTGTGTAAAAATCGAGTTTTGGACAATTTAATTATGTTATATGATACTTATACTCATATATATATTATGTATACATGGTTAATTTTTATTTCTTTTCGCAATGTTAAAAGCTTCATTTAGGTTTTATGGAGTTAAGATGTTGCAGAGAATTTTGGGGAAAATTTGGGGAAGGTGATTCTCTGACACAACCAGTTAATTTTTTTGCTACTTACCCCTTCACTATTATACTAACTTACATATTAATCCTTCTCTTTAGATTTTATTATTTAAAACTTTTTTATTAATACTCCATTATTTTAATTATATACGAGTAGTACTGTATGTGAGTATATTAAGGAATTAAAGAACACTTTTGTACTTGTAATACAAAATAAAATAGGACCATATAATGTACTCGTATGTTATTTAGTTTGTGTCAATTTATATCTAGACTAAAAGATATAGTTTAAATTAATAAATTAATAAAAAGTATTTTAATATATTAGTAATATATAAGCATATTTAAAATCTAATTGAATGAATATATTAATATTACCGTGATATTTTTACAAACTAGAATAAGTGAAATATTTATTTGAATTCTTAATTTTGTTTGAGAATCATACAATCACATATGATTGGATACCTATATTTATGAAGATAGTATAATAGTACTATCTGCTTACAAAAATTAAAGGGGCATATTTTTATATTTACGCACCGGGCATCAAAAATGACAGGACCGGCCCTGCCCCCATCGTCATCCAAGCTACCATTTCTAAACTCGTCGAAAAAGCCACCATCATCTAAAGGTTCACCCGCCCCCATGCCAAAATGCGTTCCTTTAACACTCACAAAAGTGTACCCACTATAAGTATTCCGCTTAGGCTTCTCCCGAATCTTATATTCGTCACTCGAATCGTGTAACCGAAACGCCTCGTCCGCCATAATCTTCTTCTTATCCTTCCCTTTTCTCTTGTACGACCCTCTCGTAACTCTCTCTCCCCCCCCCCCCCCCCAAATTAAACCGAAACTTATTAGCATGTACATTTCAACCCTTACAATGACCTTTACAATTCAAATTCGCACAAATACAATATTTACGACCCGCACTATTACCGGTAGTGACGTTAGCCAAGTTATCATGAATACCACTAGTAGAAGCACTACATCCCCTGATGTCAAACCCTCGTCAATTTCCTTTTTTTAGGACCAAAACAATTAACGCAAAGAGCATCATCAATCTCGATAAAATTAACCGAATACGAGGACTCCAAAAAGCCATCATCACCGACGTTATCTTTTCCCTTATCTTTAGCCTTATCTTTACCCTTTGAGCTCCCCTTCTCAACCAAATTAACCCCCTGTTTAAACCTACCCTACCCTCATCTTTAACATGCGACTGGCCCAACTCATCACTATTACCACAAGAAGTATCCAAACAAACCGACTCCAGAATAACTGCGTCCACCACAGCCGTACCGTCCTCCACTTCGGTAACACCCTCATGCAAACCTGTAAACTCAGACGAGCCAACAGTAGCTCCAGAAATCGGAACCTCACCCATAACCGTTTCCGGAAAAGAACCACATTTAACAACAAAATTAACACTCGCCATCACCTCTTTCGAGAAGCAATTGGTAATTAGAAACCTAACATCGACCGAATTACCAACTTCATTAACCCAAATGTCCTTCGTCACGGTTGATACTCCTTCAAATCTAGTCGTAATTAACTCGTGAATATGTTTAACCCATGAAGATCTTAAAAACACAAACAAAGAGCCAAAATTGCCTAAAAGAGATGAAGATTTAGCCGATTGTAAAACGTCACCAAATTTTTCGGCCACCTTATGTATATTCATGTCCAATACGTACTTCGCCGGAATACCCCTGACCTCCACCCACACAAATCGGAAAAAAATATTCGGCCATGTCTTGAAAAGGAGAAACCGAAACAAAATCATTCATAATCTTCGCAGCCCTTTAACACCCTATAAAAACCCCCAAACTCAGAACACACAACAACGCAACCAAATAACCCCAATTTACCTATATGATCAAACGAAGCATTAGAATGAACAAGGAAGTCGTTCACCTTGCTTTCATCCAAAGGCACAAGATCCACAATCAAAATCGACCTCTTCAAACTACCACCAAACTCATAACTCGGCACCAAAGAACACATCCTCTTCTTTGCCGGCAAAACAGAGACCCTGCTATTAGACAACCCGACCCTATTCTTAGTTGGCCAACCTACAAAAATAGGTCTTCCAAAAACATTCGACCCGTTTAAAGTCTTCACAGCAATAACAGCGAAGGATTCCTCCACAAAAGTAACAAAGACGTACCTTCTTATCTCCAAAAAATTGACGTCCGAAATCGTACCAATTTTGCCAAACACACTTTCGATCATACATTTGTTAACCTCATTCTCTAGCTGCCCAATAAAGATAGAAGCACCATGAGACCCACCATCGGAACCAAGCTCCGTCACCGAAGAAGATGTCGGAGTAGAAGCACCCTGTACAGAACCCTCAAAACGTTCGACACCTGTGTGCAAGACAGGAACATGATTCGACTCAAAAGGATTTTGAAACGAAAAGGAAGACGACATTTTGTCAACCAGCCCCGACAACGGTGGAAAATCAGAAAACGAAAAGGAAGAGGAAGAGTTCGTCGTGAACATAAAGAAGAAGAAAAAGCAGTGACGTTTAAGAGAAGTTTAAAAAATCCGTCGACGGTTAAAAACGATGTAAAAAGCCGGTGAATAACGGCGGAATACAGTAGAGAAAGATGGGAGGGAAGGACAATTATTAAAACTAGAAAGTGGCCCGGAGCGCGCTTCGCTGCGTGGGTTTTTTCGCCGTTTGAATACGTTTACTAAGCAGCCCTTTAAGCTTCAACTTTTAGCATTTTCTTTGTATTTATAACCTTCACGAAAACACAGTCATTGGCAACTTCAAGTGTCAAAAAACATAATGTTTAACCAAAATGAAGACTATAGCCAATAACAGATTTCAAGTGCTCCGGTTAAACAACATGAAAAAGAAGAAATACATAACCATTAACAACCACCTCAAAAAAGAAGAATACAAACAGTTAGTAACATTGTGTAAATCATAGACAATATCCATTGTTATCTAATTATGAGTAACTTGAAATTTTACAGTAAACATAACATAATCAACTTCAGAATCTTACAAATTTCATATAAAATAGATAAACGTGCCTATATAAATTGTCAATAATAGAATTAGAAACTAACCGTTTTCATATTGGAAACCTAACAGATAAACAACAATTAAAATCAATATTCAACATATATAATACATGTAAGAGATGTAAAGATAGTAATAATAGTGACTAATAGTAAAGGTTTGAAATATATAACATGTATCTTTTCAGGAAGTACTTACGCCAGAAATCAAAGTTGTAGCACTCATCAAACTTGGGATCGAGCAAGCAGCTAATACAACACATAAAACCATCAAAAATCTACATTGATAACAATATCTAAAGTTAACCCACAAAGATAAAACAATGAATGACTTATACCAGAAGTGGGATATGCAACGTCAAACATCAGTTTATTCGCAACATGAAGTGTAGACACCAGGACTGAGTATTACCAAACTCACTTGCACACACAACCCTATATCTCAGTTTGTCCGTAAAATATATATAAAAATATTGCTAAAAAAAAGAGAGCAAACGCTGAAAAAAATTAATGGAAAAATAAGGCTCAGATATGCATATAAAATCGACCAAGCAAACATGAATCGCCATGGCTGCAATGCGTAGATTGCCTCGCCATGACACGAATTCATTTTTTTCTTATATCGACCCAACTTTTTTAACAATTTTTTAGAGGGAGCTGCAAGTAGCTCAGATATATGTATTATTCAAGGAAAAGAACATGAGTTACCATGGCTGCAACTCCATGGTTGCCCCGCCAAAATGAAACTAATTCATTGCACTACAAGATCCATCTAAGAGGAAACCATCATCACAGCTTTGTTATATTAACCTTCCCAATGGATTTACTTTTGTTTAAATCTGGTCATGTATAAGAATCTATGAATCGTAAATATATAGCTCATTACTGTAGACTAAGAGAAGTAAGAAAATGATTCGTCATGGCTGCAAAATGTTGATTGCCTTGCCAAATACGAATCCGCTTTTCTTAACCTCAATTAAGTCACAATTTATTCAACATTATTGCCACTATTTTTTAAAAGTTGATAACTGCAAGTGACAATAGAAAATGGTAATCACAGCAGCTGCTATTCATTAGCAAATGAACAGGAAGTAACAACAATGTTGAAGGAAAATATTGGGGTGATAAAGCAAACAAAACGACAACCCCAAAGTGGTCTGTTATTACCGGATTAAACACTGGGCTGTTCATTGTTACAGTGAGCCCAAGATATGCATATCAATAAGCACAATCAGACCGTTAGGTCTTAAAATATAACAATATTTTGTGCTTCTCAAGTTTTAACCTTGCAAGCCAACAAATTGTTACTTGTTGGTTACCAATTACGTGACATGATTCAAAGTAAAAAACAGCAATCACCATGGCTGCAACAAATATGTTGCCATGCCAATGGATGATTTAACCTATAGAGATTCGTTATGAGAGCAATTTGAATCAATCACAGCAATTTAAATGATAGAAGAGACACCAAAACTGCAAGACACTAAAATCTAAAGTAAAAAACAAAAGTTTCGTGTACTTACTGTGGTAGATTGAGGCATAAAAAAGGAAAATGCTTTAAAACTCAGAGAATACACAGAACATTCAATGAATAGCCACGCGAGGCAGAATCCCATGTCGGTGGCCAAACGGGAGCCGCCATCATTGGCATCGACGGTTTCTGCGGTAGCCGCCACAATAGCTAGAGTAACTTCAACTGAAAAAACCACATAAACAAACATATACCATAAATCAAACCTTTTATACATTTTGCCTACAAATGGCAGGCAAGAAACATATACAGTTTGTCAACTAATAAAACACACTCATCAGACCTTTTCTTATTTTCTTTGACCATCACATAATAACATATAAGATGCAAGAAACACTAATATTGTAGTAACATCTATCCAAAACTATCCATAACAAATAACAAAAGAAGTAGTAACAGTAATATCACACTATGTCAGTAACACAAAATGTAAGAAACCAAATCCGTATATCAAACAGAAATATATAACATTCCATGAAAACAAACACACACACACACACACACACACACACACCCCCCATACAAACATAAATAAAAAAGCACCAATCGAGTAAAAATGTTACAGAAATCATGCCGTGAACTGATTAGAACGACGGAGATAGCAGTAACGTCGGTGATGGTGGTTACAACAGTGATGCTAACGATTTCAGTTTAACTGCCTCAAACTTAAATTAATCGACCGAAACCCTAATCTTCGCACAAATCTTCAATCAAGTTTAATCATTCAGGTAAAAACCCTAAGTTCGGGACCAGATTTTCACTCGATTCTCATGAATTGGAAGCCGATGCTCAACAACAACAAATGGAAAAGGTTTAGTCGTGCAAAGATATCAATGAATCGCTACCATCGCTAACAATTATGCGGTGGAATGAATCGGCACCACTGCTAGCATATTAGGGCGTAATGAAATTAGGTGGTGGAGAACGATTTATATGTATAAATTAAAAGATGAAAGTGGATGAACAGTAGGTGACGACAATTTTGAAGGCGGATATTGGGGCTATTAGGAAAACAAAACGACATCCCCATGGTAGGCTGTTATTCTTTTATAGGAATATCTGATCTGCACACATTACGAGCTTGAGAGAAAAGGAAACGACTCTTTTTTCTTTCAAGTGCAAATTTAAGAATTGAGTTTTTGGGACGGTTTCTTTTAAGTACGTGTTTAACATCCAGTTTACAATATTTTAAACTAACGTTTTTTTAGAGAATTAATATATTAACTTGTTTTTTTTATAGATCAAGTCAAGTATACTAAACTACTCTTAAATCATACTTCCTACGTTCCTAATTTATTGTCTTGTATTTCATTTTGAGATATCCCAAATCAATTGTCCACTTTCATAAATAGAAAAAAAAATAAGAAGCTTAAGTTCTATTGTGCCCTTAATTATATTGATATGACTAAAGGAGAAAGAAAAAGACAAGGGTAAAACTGAAAAACAAACAGAAACTACACTACTTTTATGACATTTCTTTAAACTATGTGTTTTTTGTCTGGAGACAATTAATATGAGACGAAGAGGGTACCTTATACAAGTTTCTTGTTAGTATGCATTGGAGGGTATTTCTGAAAAATTGTCATAAAATTGTAGTGGATCTATCAAAAAGACAAATAGAAATATCACATCCTTTTTAAAATTTAATTTTTAAGGGTTATCTTTAAGTATGATGTCTCTTTTTTGGGAAATGGTCTTCAAACACTACCAATTTAATTCGAACTAGTCCGGTTCGGCCCGTCCGATGCGGCGGGGCTTTCGGCCAGCGTATTCATGTTAAACGCAGTTTTATTTACAGAAGGAAAAATGGCCCATGTGTTATGCGTCGATATTGGTGTCGTCGTCTTTAGTGTTTTTTAAAATCTGTTCGGTTCAAACGTAGTTAGTTTTGTTTTGTTGATAAATTTATTTCGAGCCTGATGGTGTTGGCGAAAAATTTAACTCGCGGCGAGCAGGAAGATATGGGCTGTCGTTGTGTTTAGCGTTTTAAAAAGTGTCCGTTTCAAACGTAGTTAGTATCGTTTTGTTCATAAAATTATTTCGAGTCTGACGGTGATGTTGGAAAAATTTAACCCGCGGCGAGCGGGAAGATACGGCTGTCATTGTGTTTAACGGTTTTTAAAAAGTGTCCGTTTCGAACGTAGTTAGTTTCGTTTTGTTCGTAAAAATATTTCGAGTTTAGGTGAAATTTAACTCGGAGCGAGGAAGAAGATACGAGCTGTCGAAGGCGTTCGGGGAGTTTTTATTTTAAGTTAGGGAATTTACATTTTACCCCCCGGAGTACAAGGTGGTTTTTGTAAGTTGGTTATAGTTGGGGAGGTGTTTTGCATTTTTTGGATTAGGATTTTGTTGGTTGTCGTTTCATTTGGTGGGGGTGGCCAAAATGACCATAAACCCCACCACAATTAGTATATGTAGAATTCTGAAGAATTTTGGGGATGCTTCTGGATTATATATAAACCTTGCCAAAAGCAAGGTCTTTAGCGTATGTGTTAACAATGCTGAAAGAGCCTCATTAGCTCATTATTTATCTTGCTCTCATGGTTTGTTACCTATTAATTATCTTGGGATGCCCGTCATCAGGAACACGAATTAAGTTTCTGCCTTGAATGAAGTTGTTGAAAACTTTTTATCGAGATTAAGTCCTTGAAAGTCAAGACTTCTCTCGAAAGGTGGAAGATTAACATTAATCAAATTTATTAAACAAGTTAGAATCATTGTGGCGTAAGTTCTTTGGAATACATTGGATCAGAAACTTATTTCATGGATAAGTTGGAAGACAACGTTAGCTAGTAAAACATGCGGAGGGTTGGGAATCGCCGAATCGGAAGTATAAAAGCAAAAAATACAAGCCTCATTATTAATGATGGTGGAGATTTGACACTGAAAAAAGGCATTATGGAATAGATTCATTGTCTCAATATATGGAGATGATGGTTGACTTTCGAACATGGATTCTCATGGAGGACATGCCACTCTTTGGAGTTCAATACGAAAATCTGGACCAATACACAAAAAGATGGAATTTTATTAATTCGATGAACCGTAATCTTGGTGTAGGAACTTCAGCTTCTTTTTGGAATGATAAATGAATTCCTAACACCCCTCAAACACTTGATCAAATGTTTACCAGGTTGGGCATGTTAGACTCACATTCTTTTACTTCTGTCGATGACAGGTTCGTTTTTGTAGGTTGGTTTAGCCTATTGCTCTTTCCTTGTGCCTATTTCGCTATAGAGGCGGGTTCACAGTTACAACCTTTGTAACTTCATGGTATAATTGTGGATTAGCTTAGTTCGTATTTGGAAGGCTGCAATTTCTTTACAGCCACAATGTCTATTCCTACTAATAGTTTAGAACACTCTTTGTTATTACTAGGATTTTAAGAGCTGTCACGATCATTGCATCTTTTAAGAGCTGTCGTGTAACATCTCGCATTTTTCCGTTAAATTTATTTTTAACACTGTCTTTTTTTTAATAATATCTTTCATTATTTAAATTCGTAGTTTCCGTTGACAAACGTTCATAATATCCCCGTTATTTAATTATAACATCACTCGTTACTCGAGCATTTTTAAAATATTCGTTTGGTTAATTCACGCACCCGCTTTCAAACTCGAGGGGCTAATGTTGTCAAGTGAGCAAAATGGTAACTAGTGGTTGACTAAGTCAACCACCTCCCACCATCCTCATCCATTCATTCTCACTTCTCCTCCTACCTTCTTTTCTCTCTTCCATCTTTGAACTCAAAACACCCATTTTACTAAATCATCATCTAAATCCGAATCAAGAAGCAAACATCAAAACAAATTACATTTTCGTGATCCTCTCTTCATCCTCTACATTTTGGTACCAATTTCATCAAGTTTGGGTAACTTTCTAAAAACACTAAATTTTCTCTAAATTCGTTTTATATACTTGAAATGATGTTAGTTAGTGTCTATGGCTCGTGTATAACATGAATATATATTTTGTTTGCTCGATTTGTTGTTTTGAGTAACTAGTTTGAACATTTGAAATGGGTTGCTTAATCTTGTGTTTTGGGTGATTGAATGTTGTTAAATGGTTAAAGTTCATGTTTTAATTGTGTTACTAGTATCACTAGCTTCATTTTGATGTGTAGGTTGATTAAGAAAACTTCAAGAACATGATTATTGATTTTTGTGAATTTTAGTTAGGGTTTGATAGACTTAAAACGAACTTTTGATGCTTTGAATGCCATGAAATATTATTAGTTAGTGATTAGTTGTATTGTATGTTTCATTACCTTCAAAACGGCATATCGTATGTGTAAATTGGTTTCCCGAGTCAAGAAATGCGTTTTGTGAACTTGAAACTTTGATTTTGAACGTTTAAGGAACATTTGATGAGGTTTTCATTGTTGTTAATGATGGATTTGATTCATGAAATGTGTTTAGTTGTGTTCCTCTTTAAATTACCTTCCTAACGATATAAGATACGTGTTTTGAATGTTAACGAGTCAAAAGTTACGTTTGTTTGAAGTTTAGTTCGAGCCTACATTTAAAACTGCACAGGTATCCTGACTAGTGTTAAGCCGCGGCGCGGCTCCTCTAGCCACGGTGCGGCTTAAAGTGTGGAAATGTGGCTGTCCAAAATTTCCAATTTTCGTAAAAATCTAACTATGCTACGCAACTCCGATTGACATGAAACTTGGCCAACATGCTTATATATGGATTCTAAGCTTAGAAAAATTGTCCGAGACCCGACCCGAACACGTTGACTTTTTCGTTGACTTTGACCAAAGTTTGACTTTTAGTCAAACTTAACCAAACACTTATGCAATCCTTCTAATCTTCTTTTATACTTGATTCTTGCATGAAACTTGACAACGTGATTCACATGCTATATAATCGAGTCGTAATGAGCCATAGGACTAATTGAACACATTTCACCCGACCATGTGTCGTAACCGGTTAATTGATACAACTTACTTGTTTAGGTCAAGGCTAAGCAACAATCATGCATACGTTTACTTTGTGAAGTACATTTATACTCGTGCACTCGAGGTGAGATCATAGTCCCACCTTTTCAACAACTTTTTATACTTTTAAATTGTGGGCTGAGAAACATATAATTTGTTACATTTTGTTCTACTTACTTTTATACTTTGAACACAAGCACGATGAAACAAACATTCCACAGCGAGTTTAGAACAAAATCCTCAATTCGATTATCATTAGTTACACTTGCAGGGTGTAAGTGTAGGCGTGAACTTATGTTGTATGGCTATATGGGTTTGACAAACCCTCATGTCGGACGGTTTGCTACCGTCTACGGATGAAATATATTTTCGAGAAACAGTGTATGTTCTAACACTATTGTGATGGGGTTCAACGGACGGAAAGTTAAGCCTTGATAATTGGGTGCTCGCGAACTTACTTTTGGAATGCAAACTATTTGGATGAACGATTTTATGGGAATACTAAATCTTGTGATTCAAAAATAACATATATTACTTCAACTATGATTTCACCAACGTTTTTCGTTGACAGTTTTCTATATGTTTCTCAGGTTCATACATGGCTACTTGATACATGCTTCTGCACACTTTGATTACTTGATTGGAGTCAACCATGCATGCATACGCTAGGGATAGCACTTTTGGATTCAAACTTATAGCATACACACTTACGCTATTTATAGCAACTGTGATTTTAAACTAATTATGTCGCAAGTTATTTCATTCATACCTTACTTTTGTAAACTTAAACTTGTTGTGGATCCGTTGGGTAAACTAAACTTTGCAAGTCTTTTACTTTTCAAATGAACACGACATAATTTCGGTCAAACGAGTCTCTTATAGGGACTACGACCACGTAACGGGACCTCAGTTAGCGACGCCGTCAATGACGTTTTTGGTCGGGTCGCCACAGATGGTATCAGAGCGTTGGTTGTAGGGATCTAGGATGTGCATTAGTGTGTCTAACAGAGTCGTTAGGACGCATTAGTGAATCTAGACTACAACTGGATAGTTAATCATTGCATTCTAGCATACATTTGCTATAGATAGCACTTACTTGACTACTTGTGCATTATACTTGAATCATTCTTAGGAAAACTTTTTAATGGTACCAGGTTTTCATCATACGAATCTGTAATCTACCACTTTCGAGTAACACTCGTAAACTTAAGATTCATACGCGTAAGGACGACGACGACTTCATTAGTCATACTTGTTCGGGAACTCTGTTTCCCAGATTGTTATTTGCCACCGTTTCAACTTACTATCGGTGTCACATCGGTGTTCCTTACTATCTACCACTTCTTGTTACTACCATCACTACTCGAGGAGAGTATCGTCATCACCATTTTATCACTACGGTTGCGTACTATTCGTTATCATGATTCGTTACACTTCTCGTACCAGAATACATTATTGTTTGACTTGAATAGCTTTGACGTGAACAATCATTTATACACTTCCCTCGGGGAACGCTTCTTTAGAGTTGTACTAATTCTTTCGATTAATACTAGTCATGTTAGAGACGTCGTTACACTTTGTTCATTTTAAAACTTCACGATTACACGAACTTGAATCTATGGAGTGATGTGGGAATGGAGGTATGAGTTAGCGTAATATAACGACACTCGATCAATGTGGTTATATTACGGTAAGTCATACCAAAGTTCTAATGACTCGTGATGGTGATTGGACTCGATCAACCTAATCACCACCATGTGCCATGTACATGACTTCATCTTTTCATGTTTGGACATCTGAAAACTCCGAAAGTACTGACAACAACCATACCGGGGACACACCTTCGATTATTGTCGAACTATATTTATGCTTCCGAATGAATGACGAATTCTTTCGACTTCAACCATATATTACACGTGTATACTATCTCGTCCTCGCACAGTCTTATTGATTAACTACAATTTACTCGTTATGCTCACATCGGGGCGGAAACTTCTCTTGCATCACCCTCATAATTCCGGTTCAGGAAATCTTTTATTCTAAACTCTCAATGGAGAGAGAGAGACTCTCCACGTTATACTAGTATTCGCCTCGAGGGTGAATAGTCCCGACGAACGTTTTTGGAAACCGATAAATCTTCCGCGACGCGAATTTCTTTAGAAATTTGTTCTAACTACGTTTTCGAGTCCTAACGGACTTGTTCAAACATACCTTACAGAAATGTACCTCGTTTCAGATCGAGATTCTCGTTTCACTTCTAGATTTCGGAGTGCCTTACAAAAAGCCTCGGGACCACGTTTAGACATGAGTACCGCATATCATCCACAACCCGACGGACCCAACAAACACATGATTCCAACCTTGGGAAAACATACAACGAACTTTTATTTTTATCCTTTAGACGATTCCCCTTACAATGATGGTTATCATTCGAGTCTTAACGTCACACCTTTTGAAATCTTATATGACCGGAAACGTCATTCTCCTTTGTCGAACCACGTAAACAATGATCAATTCACCGGGCCCGAGTTTATTCAGGAACGACCGAGAAAATTATTCAAATCCTAGAAAGTCTCGAGACGGCCCGTAGTCACCAAGGGAGCTATGCCGATGTTAGACGTAAACGTTTCGGATTCCAAGTGGGTAACCGTGTAACGTTAAAAGCCGCACCTTGGAAAGGTGTAATCCGTTTCGGGAAACGTATAAAGCTAAATCCACGATACATTAATCCGTTTGAAATCTTGGGGCGTATTGTAACCTTTGCTTACCATTTCGATCTTCCAACGCAATTGAGCTCCGTTCATTCTACATTCCATATATCAAACTTAAAGAAGTGTCTTGCCGAACAAGAACTTGTTATCCCTTTTGATGAACCTACTATCGATGATAAACTTCACTTCCTTGGTAATCCGGTTGAAATTATGGATCGTGAAACCAAACTCGAAAACCACGTAAAATCCCGACTGTCGAAGTTCGTTGAAATGCCCCAGGGAGTACCTTCACCTATTCGTAGAATTGGCAACGCAATATCTCGAGGAAGAATCAACAACTACTACTTCCAACTAAATTTCGGGACGAAATTTCTTTTAAGGTGTGGGTAATGTAACATCCCGCATTTTTCCGTTAAATTTATTTTTAACACTGTCTTTTTTTTTTAATAATATCTTTCATTATTTAAATTCGTAGTTTCCGTTGACTAACGTTCATAATATCCCCGTTATTTAATTATAACATCACTCGTTACTCGAGCGTTTTTAAAATATTCGTTTGGTTAATTCACGCACCCGTTTTCAAACTCGAGGGACTAATGTTGACAAGTGAGCAAAATGGTAACTAGTGGTTGACTAAGTCAACCACCTCCCACCATCCTCATCCATTTATTCTCACTTCTCCTCCTACCTTCTTTTCTCTCTTCCATCTTTGAACTCAAAACACCCATTTCACTAAATCATCATCTAAATCCGAATCAAGAAGCAAACATAAAAACAAATTACATTTTCTTGATCCTCTCTTCATCCTCTACATTTTGGTACCAATTTCATCAAGTTTGGGTAACTTTCTAAAAATACTAAATTTTCTCTAAATTTGTTTTATATACTTGAAATGATGTTAGTTAGTGTCTATGGCTCGTGTATAACATGAATATATGTTTTGTTTGCTCGATTTGTTGTTTTGAGTAACTAGTTTGAACATTTGAAATGGGTTGCTTAATCTTGTGTTTTGGGTGATTGAATGTTGTTAAATGGTTAAAGTTCATCTTTTAATTGTGTTACTAGTATCACTAGCTTCATTTTGATGTGTAGGTTGATTAAGAAAACTTCAAGAACATGATTATTGATTTTTGTAAATTTTGGTTAGGGTTTGATAGACTTAAAACGAACTTTTGATGCTTTGAATGCCATGAAATGTTATTAGTTAGTGATTAGTTGTATTGTATGTTTAATTACCTTCAAAACGGCATATCGTATGTGTAAATTGGTTTCCCAAGTCAAGAAATGCGTTTTGTGAACTTGAAACTTTGATTTTGAACGTTTAATGAACATTTGATGAGGTTTTCATTGTTGTTAATGATGGATTTGATTCATGAAATGTGTTTAGTTGTGTTCCTCTTTAAATTACCTTCCCAACAATATAAGATACGTGTTTTGTGTAATGACTCAGAAAATTTCAACTAATTTTAAACCAAACTCTCGATACGATCTAATACTTTTGACGCGATAAGAAAAGTCTGTTAGGTTGAGTCTCAAAAATTTTGAACTATTTTTCATAAATTCAGTTAACCTTTGACTATTCCCAACGATTCACGAACAATTATTTATAAATAGATAACTATATATATATATATATATATATATATATATATATATATATATATATATATATATATATATATATATATATATATATATATATATATATATATATATATATATATATATATATATATATATACAAATATCATATGTTGGGTTAATTGGTTTAGTTATTTTATTAGTTATGTTAAATGTTAATGTGTATTTAAGTTAATGTAACGTAGTTATATTCAGATGAATTAGTGTTATGTTTGACTAATTCATTAGAGTAAGGTTAGATGAGTTTTGCATGTGGAAGTATGAGAGTAGTGCATGTACCGATTCCTTAGCAGTTAGTGAGTAGTTATTTTAGTACTTTCTTTATGCTCATGTAAATTATTTATAAGTGCTTCCTTCTTGAATAAAATGTGTGGCAGGAGACTTTTTATTTATTTATTTATCATTATTTTTTTTTCTTTCTATCCACCGAAGTTGCATTTATCCCTTAATTCATTTGTCAATTATAAGTTATAAGGGTCTGTGTATCTATCATCATATTCAATAAATTTTTGATTTTAGTGTCTTCATTATTGTATACTTCGACCCTACTAGGGACCCAGGGTAATACCGATAGCAATTAATATATTTACACTCCTTGAATTGTGATCAAATTTTATATTCATTCAAACTTTAAAATGTAAAAAGTTGATCATCACATGCATAACAGTTTTTCCTTTACAATTATAAATGTGTTTACTTTAGATTATAATATATATATAGTGTCGACAAAAAAATTGTTTGATCCTGTAGTTTCTTGAAAAAGTGAAACTTGAAGACATAAAGAAAAGAAAAAGTAAAAGTTGATGGCTAAGTTTTTATACTTTGTAAATCTGAATTTGTTTATTGTATTACAACTAGTCAACTTTGTGTATATAGATATGGCTAGTTTCTTTTATCTTTTGAACACCAAAAACACATAAACTTTTCTTATTTCCTACTACTAGTTGTTACATGTTCTTAATTAGTTTTAAGCTCAACTCACAACCATCATCATTTTTTTTCACCATCTTCATCGACCCAACCGCCATCACAACCTTGCACCACCGGGAACCTTCACCATCTTCATCCACCTTAACCCGTCACCATCAACAACCCACACCTTTCTATCTTTTCCTCTTTTCAATATCTTTTTGTGAACTCACCATAACTATCATCAATTAAGGCGGCACTTACTCGCTAATCACCATATCGCCATCTTCATAAACCATGAAGGAACTATTGTTAACTCCTTTATATTTATATTTCTAGTTCACTCGAACACCACCAAGGACACTAACCACTGCTGCGTTTGTTCTATTTCCTATTCGGATGACCCAAAAACTGAGCACCAACCTTTGGTTGCCAACGTAACCCAAAACCACCTTCATCACCCTCATTCCATCGTGAACCCAAAACTAAAACACCTGCAAGCTGCTGCTACAGGCTTTTGTGTTCGACTATCCTCCACCATGACCTCCATCACCACTCAAAACCACACCCATTTAACCACCATCATCGCCATCATCACCTTGACCTTACGATCACCCCGCTACCATCTCGTTGAACAACAACAAACCAACACACCCATTGGTTACAACAACCTGCTACATTTTCTTTTTCATTCGATTTTGTACAATGATAAAGAAGATGATGATTTATTAAATTATGATATAAAGTTGATGAAGACCAAATGATTAATGATGCATGATGAGGTTGGAAATAAAAAGGACATGCAACTTGCTAATATACAGAGTATTAAATTAAATAGTTTACAAGGCTTGTTAGCCTTCTACTCATGGCACAAGAGAAGATTGGAATCTCTAATTAATTAATTTATTACTAGTAACTTTCCACCTTGACAAACCACTCATATATCCGCAAGCTACTTAAAAAAAAAGAGAAAAGAAAAACGGAACTGCATAATCTCGATCACCTCATTCTTTGCTTCTAATGTTTGGGCCAAATCCTTGTTGAGTAATTGGGCCGTAATCCAACTTATATTTCCCTGTTGGGCCGGAGTGCTCATGGGCTAAGACAAATAACTCATTTTTTTTTCTTCTTTTCTAGTATTATTAGTAATAAAGTTATGATGAGGTTGATATGGATACATGTTGCACGATTAATATGAATGATGATTCATTATGGGTAACGTTGATAGATGATGAATGTGATGATGTTAGATGATTAAGTATATGATAATGACCCTGATTATAATGGTGAAGTTATGATCTTAATTAAGAAGAAGAAGGAGGAAAGGAATGGAGGAGTGGTTAAGGGTGGTTTCGAGTTAACGATAGATCGTGAGTTCGAGTCTCGTCTGAGTCATTCTTTTTGGGAAAAGCTTTTAAGGTGGTATTTCATTTTTATTTTTATTATTGTTATTATCATTATTATTATTATCATTGTTATTATTATTATTATTTTATCAAATAAATATACTTAATACATATTACATAACTATATTAATATTACACATAACAATATATATACTTAATACATATTACATAACTATATTAATATTACACATAACAAATTATAGATTTTTGATATAATACCAATTACAAATATATATAGATTAATATAACTATATGCATAAATATTAATTAGTTTACAAAATAAATATATATAGCATATAACTGAGAATATAATATATAAAGTTGTTCGATTCCGATTTTATGTGTTAATATATATATATAAATGATATAGGTTTGTGAATCCGAGGCCAACCCTGTACTTGTTCAGTGCCGTCATATGAATAATTGCTACGAAATACAGTATCGTGAGTTCATTTGATTCCCTTTTACTCTTTATATTTTTGGGACTGAGAATACATGCGATGCTTTTATAACTGCTTTATTAAATGCTTTTGAAATATATTTTGAACTGCGAATACATGAATTGTTTTATAAATGTTTGACGAGATAGACACAAGCAAAACATTCCTCGAATGAATTATTATGCAGACATAAGTTCTTTGGATTATTATTGAATTATGTGGACATGATAATTGCCACCATTGAATTATGTGGACATGATAATTGCCACCATTGAATTATGTAGACATGATAATTGCCACCATTGAATTATGTGGACATGATAATTGCCACCAATTGATATGAATGTTATGTATCGAGAGAATGATTTTTATACACAGGTTATGTGTATGATATTTTGTACACGAGATATGTGTACGGTTACTAAGATTTATGAAAATGGTTTTGTACACGAGATAGGTGTACTGTATTTAAATCTTCTGGTCTATCAAAATGATGAATTTTATTGCTTATGATAAACCTATGAACTCACCAACCTTTTGGTTGACACTTGAAAGCATGTTTATTCTCAGGTACGAAAGAAACCTTCCGCTGTGCATTTGCTCACTTACATGGAGTCGTCTATGGCATATAGAAGTCAGTTCATCGCGATGGTACCATGTGTTATTGTGTTCATTCAGGAAGATTTTGGACGGGGTATGACATGTGGTATCAGAGCGGTGGTCTTAGCGAACCAGGTCTGCATTAGTGTGTCTAACTTATAAGTCGTTAGGATGCATTAGTGAGTCTGGACTTCGACCGTGTCTGCATGCCAAAAGTTTTGCTTATCATTTCATGTCGAAAATTACCTGCTTATCATTCTTAGAGAATCACTTGCTTATCATTCTTAGTCTAGACACGTCTTACTGCATTTAGTGCATCAATAGTGTATAGACAAAAATTCATATCTTAGTGTATCTGATAATTCATATCTTAGCGTATCTGTTACTGTAGAATCTGCCTGACAGCTTCCGTAGATTCCTCAGTAACTTATGGGATTTTAGTATTATATATGCATATGTAAATTATGTATTGCAGGGTACTAATTTACATCCTATAATCTATTTCTTATCGAAAATCCTTCATCTGATCGTACGAGATGAATCCCTCGATCAATTCGAATTCCTCGGATTCCGACAGCTATTCTGATATGGAGTTTCACCTAAGCTCCGAAAGTAGTGTCACTAGAATGAATCAACCAATCATCCATCCCCAATTCATCTGATGAGTTCGTAGCCGACTTAATCAATAGAGACGTGAAGAATGCGATCCCTTCCATCAACCGAATTCACCTCTTGGTGAAGAACCTGAAGCAGTTACCGGCGAACCTATCCGAAACACCATTTTCAGCCTCATTTCCTGAATATCTCACCACGATTATATTCTATCTAAAATTCTAAACCTTATTCATCCGCCTGTTCTGATCGACAATCATCCCGGAATAATAGAAGAAGTCAACGAGCTTCAGGCTCGAGTAATCAATTTGGAAAACATGGTGCAAAACCTACCAGCTTCAGCAACAGCACCGGCAAGCAACAACAACATCCGCAATACAAGCCTCAACACTACACGCCTCAAACTCACAGACAGTACCTTCAGCATAATCATCATACTACATGATATCCTACATCGATTATCTTCGTTCTACATGGCATTCTACATCATTTATCTTCGTTCGACATGGCGATTATGTAATCTCTAATATTTTAGAGATTATATATTCTTGATCTAACGGTAAATCAAATGAGTTTAATATCATATTAACTCATTAAATCCATGATTACATCTGAAGAAAATATATATGTATATATGTTTCCATAAAGATTGTAATTTAAAAATTCTTTTGTACAAACCGTTAATGGTGAAAATATTTTAACGGATAGGTAATACCCGAGGAATATTTAGATTGTACATTAACCAGCTACACGGTACATTCTGCGAATCCGGTTCAACAGTCATTTACTATCCTATTTATATTCACCGATATACGAATCTGTTCACCACAAAATAACCATTTTCATTCAATTTCATATTGGATTTTGACTTTTCAGAATCCAACAAGTGGCATAATGAAGAAAACATTGGACAAAATAAAATTTGTTAGAAACAAACAATTTAACTATGAGAAGAATTTTGTTAAGAATCCACGCTAATTGTTCCTAGCTAACTGTTCCTAGCTAACTGATAACATTTTTATTTATCGCAATTTATTTATTGCAATTTATTTATCGCAATTTATTTATCGCAATTTTAATTCTAGCAATTTTATTTATCGTCATTTAATTTCGGTTATTTAGTTTACGCACTTTAAATATTGGGACACGTATACAAGGTTTTGATATATCATATCGACGCATCTATATATATTATTTAGAATAACCATAGACACTCTTTATGCTGTAATGATCGAGTTCGCTATACAGGGTTCAGGTTGATTCTACAATAATATATATAGTTTGAGTTGTGATCGAGTCTGAGACCTGTACACGGGTCACGATACGTATTAATTAATTCAAATACTATATATTAAACTATATATGAATTATTGGACTGTTAACTGTGGACTATCGACTGTGGACTGCCAACATTGGACAATTAAAATGAATTAAAATGAATTAAAATACTGATTATAACATATGAAACTAAATAATTTTTCAAGTTTGCCACTTGATTCATCTTAAATCTCATTTGTATTTTGACGATTACAATCTGCATTCAAACCTTTCATGATTCTTGAAAACACCTCAATCGAGAGGATGAATCAGCCGCACTTCATCTACAGAAGAAAATATTGATGCATATAGTCATGCACCTGAAAAACTCTCGGAAACTGAGTAAACGTTTAACACATAGCTGTGCTAATTCCTTTAGTGTTATTATTACCCAAAATAACTTTGCAGTTCTTTTTCAAAATAGCCAATTTTATCACAGCTCCAGCAAGACAACTCCGACTTTTCATTCGAAACAACCTTATTATAACCTTGATATATATGCTTGTTCTTTATTGTTACTAGGAAACCTTTCATATTATCATCAGCGTTTAATCATCTAAAAAAAAAAAATTCTCTTGAAACCACCTCGGATTGATAACCGATAATTCAGATATCGTAGCATTAAATGCCGAGGAAACAGAAAAATTGTAGATGGTCTGAACGGTCAAAAATTTGAAGATAAAGAAGGGAGTGTTAGGAACGCTCGATAGAAAATTTGGTACTGAAAAACGGATTGAGCTAACCATGAAGGAAACAAAGAACAAATACAAGGACCAGACCCTATATTCAAAGAATCCAGGTAAATCTGGATCCGATGAAATCTTTAGAGAATATCTTGCTCCGTACCCACGTTAAAATCTTGCGGAAAATCTTTCTTCATCAACTATCGAACTTAGAAATTCCAAAATATCATCATAAATATCTTCGATATTTCTGAAGATACTTTCATAAATATTCTTGTCCGAAATTATCTATCTCTTCGTGTTTTCTGTATTTCATTATATTGGAAACTTCTGTAAAATTTACGTATAAATTATGAATGAATTGTGGAGAAGTGTTCGGAATTGAAGCATGAGTTAGTATAATATAATGGTGCTTGGCCAACGTGATTATATTACAGTAAGTCATGCTGAGTTTCTAATGGAACATGATGATTCACATATCCTAACGTCATCATGTGCCATGTTACATAACTCTTTCATTCTGCTTAACTTCTGAACATATCATGAAAATATATTCTTGATAGTTCTATCCTCAGTGATTCTGGTATTTTGACAAATCAAATCGTACTATTACGTTCTTTCTTGTTTAGAACATTAAGTTCATTCAAAACTCCATACTTACGAATTCTGGACCATTACTCGCTTGATTGGGAGTCGGGAGGAAGAAACAAAAGCAGGGAGCTCTGACATATAAGGGAAAATATAAAGCCCAACAACAACACAGAAATTACAAACCGTGTATATCAATGCGTATAGCAATATAAAGACACGGGAGAATGAAAAACATTATAACCCCAAGGTAATAGTAAAAGAAAATAAATTCCTTCGGTGGTAGATAAAAGAGGAGAATGACAGAAACGATAGTAAGGAAACTATCAAGAATCAGAACTGGATTAAGCACTATTCAAAATCTTTTGGAGGTATGAATAGAGGAAGAAAATATTGGAATGGTGAAAGTAATGGAACGGAAGAAGGAAATTTATAATGAAAATGTTAGACAAAGCAATCGAGACAGATGACCGCATTTAATTAAAGAGATCTTAATTTTCCTATTTCCGAATAAATCAAATCTCATTTAGATTTCGAAGATTTTCTTTTAAATCCCTTGAATTTCAGAATTCAATCGTGACTACGTCAGAAGTTAAGACGAACTTTATTTCTTCCTTTCACTCTTTTGTGATAGTTTCACCCAAACTATTTCGAGAAATCGAATTGTTTTATCTATACTACTCAAAGGTGATAAAACCCTATTTATCAACTCATATTCGTCATGAAAACATTTTTAATGTTAGCCATGACTACCACACTCAAATTTCGGGACGAAATTTCTTTAACGGGTAGGTATTGTAATTACCCGGAAAATTTCAACTAATTTTAAACCAAACTCTTGATACGATCTAATACTTTTGATGCGATAAGAAAAGTCTGTTAGGTTGAGTCTCAAAAATTTTGAACTATTTTTCATAAATTCAGTTAACCTTTGACTATTCCCGACGATTCACGAACAATTATTTATAAATAGATAAGTATATATATATATATATATATATATATATATATATATATATATATATATATATACAAATATCATACGTTGGGTTAATTGGTTTAGTTATTTTATTAGTTATGTTAAATGTTAATGTTTATTTAGGTTAATGTAACGTAGTTATATTTAGATGAATTAGTGTTATGTTTGACTAATTCATTAGAGTAAGGTTAGATGAGTTTTGCATGTGGAAGTATGAGAGTAGTGCATGTACCGATTCCTTAGCAGTTAGTGAGTAGTTATTTTAGTACTTTCTTTATGTTCATGTAAATTATTTATAAGTGCTACCTTCTTGAATAAAATGTGTGGCAGGAGACGTTTTATTTATTTATTTATTATTATTTTTTTTTCTTTCTATCCACCGAAGTTGCATTTATCCCTTAATTCATTTGTCAATTATAAGTTATAAGGGTCTGTGTATCTATCATCATATTCAATAAATTTTTGATTTTAGTGTCTTCATTATTGTATACTTTGACCCTACTAGGGACCCAGGGTAATACCGATAGCAATTAATATATTTACACTCCTTGAATTGTGATCAAATTTTATATTCATTCAAACTTTAAAATGTAAAAAGTTGATCATCACATGCATAACAGTTTTTCCTTTACAATTATAAATGTGTTTACTTTAGATTATAATATATATATAGTGTCGACAAAGAAATTGTTTGATCCTGTAGTTTCTTGAAAACGTGAAACTTGAAGACATAAAGAAAAGAAAAAGTAAAAGTTGATGGCTAAGTTTTTATACTTTGTAAATCTGAATTTGTTTATTGTATTACAACTAGTCAACTTTGTGTATATAGATATGGCTAGTTTCTTTTATCTCTTGAACACCAAAAACACATAAACTTTTCTTATTTCCTACTACTAGTTGTTACATGTTCTTAATTAGTTTCAACCTCAACTAACAACCATCATCATTTTTTTTTCACCATCTTCATCGACCCAACCGCCATCACAACCTTGCACCACCGGGAACCTTCACCATCTTCATCTACCTTAACCCGTCACCATCAACAACCCACACCTTTCTATCTTTTCCTCTTTTCAATATCTTTTTGTGAACTCACCATAACTATCGTCAACTAAGGTAGCACTTACTCTCTAATCACCATATCGCCATCTTCATGAACCATGAAGGAACTATTGGTAACTCCTTTATATTTATATTTCTAGTTTACTCGAACACCACCAAGGACACTAACCACTGCTGCGTTTGTTCTATTTCCTATTCGGATGACCTAAAAACTGAGCACCAACCTTTGGTTGCCAACGTAACCCAAAACCACCTTCATCACCCTCATTCCATCGTGAACCCAAAACTAAAACACCTGCAAGCTGCTGCTACAGGCTTTTGTGTTCGACTATCCTCCACCATGACCTCCATCACCACTCAAAACCACACCCATTTAACCACCATCATCGCCATCATCACCTTGACCTTACGATCACCCCGCTACCATCTTGTTGAACAACAACAAACCAACACACCCATTGGTTACAACAACCTGCTGCATTTTCTTTTTCATTCGATTTTGTACAACGATAAAGAAGATGATGATTTATTAAATGATGATATAAAGTTGATGAAGAACAAATGATTAATAATGCATGATGAGGTTGGAAATAAAAAGGACATGCAACTTGCTAATATACGGAGTATTAAATTAAATAGTTTACAAGGCTTGTTAGCCTTCTACTCGTGGCACAAGAGAAGATTGGAATCTCCAATTAATTAATTTATTGCTAGTAACTTTCCACCTTGACAAACCACTCATATATCCGCAAACTACTTAAAAAAAAAGAGAAATGAAAAACGGAACTTTATAATCTCGATCACCTCATTCTTTGCTTCTAATGTTTGGGCCGAATCCTTGTTGAGTGATTGGGCCGTAATCCAACTTATATTTCCCTGTTGGGCCGGAGTGCTCATGGGCTAAGACAAATAACTCATTTTTTTTTCTTCTTTTCTAGTATTATTAGTAATAAAGTTATGATGAGGTCGATATGGATACATGTTGCACGATTAATATGAATGATGATTCATTATGGGTAACGTTGATAGATGATGAATGTGATGATGTTAGATGATTAAGTATATGATAATGACCCTGATTATAATGGTGAAGTTATGATCTTAATTAAGAAGAAGAAGGAGGAAAGGAATGGAGGAGTGGTTAAGGGTGGTTTCGAGTTAACGATAGATCGTGAGTTCGAGTCTCATCTGAGTGATTCTTTTTGGGAAAAGCTTTTAAGGTGGTATTTCATTTTTATTATTGTTATTATCATTATTATTATTATCATTGTTATTATTATTATTATTTTATCAAATAAATATACTTAATACATATTACATAACTATATTAATATTACACATAACAATATATATACTTAATACATATTACATAACTATATTAATATTACACATAACAAATTATAGATTTTTGATATAATACCAATTACAAATATATATAGAATAATATAACTATATGCATAAATATTAATTAGGTTACAAAATAAATATATATAGCATATAACTGAAAATATAATATATAATGTTGTTCGATTCCGATTTTATGTGTTAATATATATATAAATGATATAGGTTCGTGAATCCGAGGCTAACCCTGCACTTGTTCAGTGCCGTCATATGAATAATTGCTACGAAATAAAGTATCGTGAGTTCATTTGATTCCCTTTTACTCTTTATATTTTTGGGACTGAGAATACATGCGATGTTTTTATAACTGCTTTATTAAATGCTTTTGAAATATATTTTGAACTGCGAATACATGAAATGTTTTATAAATGTTTAACGAGATAGACACAAGCAAAACATTCCTCGAATGAATTATTATGCAGACAGAAGTTCTGTGGATTATTATTGAATTATGTGGACATGATAATTGCCACCATTGAATTATGTGGACATGATAATTGTCACCATTGAATTATGTGGACAAGATAATTGCCACCATTGAATTATGTGAACATGATAATTGCCACCAATTGATGTGAATGTTATGTATCGAGAGAATGATTTTTATACACAGGTTATGTGTATGATATTTTTTTACACGAGATATGTGTACGGTTACTAAGATTTATGAAAATGGTTTTGTACACGAGATAGGTGTACTATATTTAAATCATGTGGTCTATCAAAATGATGAATTTTATTGCTTATGATAAACCTATGAACTCTCCAACCTTTTGGTTGACACTTGAAAGCATGTTTATTCTCAGGTACGAAAGAAACCTTCCGCTGTATATTTGCTCACTTATATGGAGTCGTCTATGGCATATAGAAGTCAGTTCATCGCGATGGTACCATGTGTTATTGTGTTCGTTCAGGAAGATTTTGGACGGGGTATGACATTTTGAATGTTAACGAGTCAAAAGTTACGTTTGTTTGAAGTTTGGTTTGAGCCTACATTTAAAATTGCACAGGTATCCTGACTAGTGTTAAGCCGCGACGCAGCTCCTCTAGCCACGGCGTGGCTTAAAGCGTGGAAATGTGGCTGTCCAAAATTTCCAATTTTCGTAAAAATCTAACTATGCTACGCAACTCCGATTGACATGAAACTTGGCCAACATGCTTATATATGGATTCTAAGCTTAGAAAAATTGTCCGAGACCCGACCCGAACACGTTGACTTTTTTGTTGAATTTGACCAAAGTTTGACTTTTAGTCAAACTTAACCAAACACTTATGCAATCCTTCTAATCTTCTTTTATACTTGATTCTTGCATGAAACTTGACAACGTGATTCACATGCTATATAATCGAGTCGTAATGAGCCATAGTACTAATTGAACACATTTCACCCGACCATGTGTCGTAACCGGTTAATTGATATAACTTACTTGTTTAGGTCAAGGCTAAGCAACAATCATGCATACGTTTACTTTGTGAAGTACATTTATACTCGTGCACTCGAGGTGAGATCATAGTCCCACCTTTTCAAAAACTTTTTATACTTTTAAATTGTGGGCTGAGAAACATATACTTTGTTACATTTTGTTCTACTTACTTTTATACTTTGAACACAAGCACGATGAAACAAACATTCCACAGCGAGTTTAGAACAAAATCTTCAATTCGATTATCATTAGTTACACTTGCAGGGTGTAAGTGTAGGCGTGAACTTATGTTGTATGGCCATATGGGTTTGACAAACCCTCATCTCGGACGGTTCGCTACCGTCTACGGATGAAATATATTTTCGAGAAACAGTGTATGTTCTAACACTATTGTGATGGAGTTCAACGGACGGAAAGTTAAGCCTTGATAATTGGGTGCTCGCGAACTTACTTTTGGAATGCAAACTATTTGGATGAACGATTTTATGGGAATACTAAATCTTGTGATTCAAAAATAACATATATTACTTCAACTATGATTTCACCAACGTTTTTCGTTGACAGTTTTCTATATGTTTCTCAGGTTCATACTTGGCTACTTGATACATTCTTCCGCACACTTTGATTACTTGATTGGAGTAAACCATGCATGCATACGCTAGGGATAGCACTTTTGGATTCAAACTTATAGCATACACACTTACGCTATTTATAGCAACTGTGATTTTAAACTAATTATGTCGCGAGTTATTTCATTCAAACCTTACTTTTGTAAACTTAAACTTGTTGTGGATCCGTTGGGTAAACTAAACTCTGCAAGTCTTTTACTTTTCAAATGAACGTGACATAATTTCGGTCAAATGAGTCTCTTATAGGGACTACGACCACGTAACGGGACCTCAGTTAGCGACGCCGTCAATGAAGTTTTTGGTCGGGTCGCCACATCTCGCACGGTGATACTTTTTTGAATGAACGAATTTACCACACCTCCAACAAGTCCTTTTGTCCTTCTTGTTACCATCAAATTTCATTTTCTTTCCATTAGACTTTTTATGGTTGTTGTTTTTATTCCCATGGTAGTTATTGTAACACCCCATATTTTTAATCAAGAAGAATTTATGGTTATATGTTGGTTCAAGGCCAAAAAGCTTTGTCTGGTGTAAAACTGACAAATACACTCTATGTCGTCGGTAAAACAGAATCCAAGACTTGTACGGATTTTGTGAGTTATGAATGAAGAACGACGTTCCAAAGGGAGGAACGACGTTTCAAATGGTGGAACGACGTTCCAAAGACCAAGAACGACGTTGTGTAATTAAGGATAGGGTAACAGAAAAACAAAGCATTTCAGAGCTGTTTGAGGACAGCGTTCCCCTTTGTGGAACGACGTTCTTGATATACGTAGGGGGAACGACATTCTTGTCTCTGGAACGATGCTCATGTGCCAGAATCTGGGTTTTTGAGTTAATTTGTAAATATAAGGAGTGCACTTTGGTCTTTTCACATGTGGGCGTATATAAAACTTGATATCAGATTTGGATCTCATTTCCACCTCAAATCTTATCCTTTCAAACACTCCCAACTAGAGAGAGAGAGTTTTAGTGAGAGAAATCTTGATTCAAGGGAGAAGAAGCTAGTTCTAGCCATTTGGAGCTTGGATCTTGTTACATCATCCACTTGCTACCTACGTTTTGGTGTTGTGGTAAGTTTCAATTTCAAGTTCTAGTGCTTAATTTGAGTTATGGCTAGATTTTAGTTATGGGTTGAGTGTAAGACCTATTGCCATGTTAATTTGGAGATGTTGGGTAAGATTTGTATACTTAGACTAAAAGACTCATGAACTAGGGTTTGGTGTTGTTGATTTGGGGTTTGTGAGTGTTAAATGGTTGATTGAATCACTAGTACACTTTGTGTCAGTGAAATGGGTGTTGCTAGGGTTTATGGGTGACCCAAATACAAGTATTGACCTTGAAATGGGTCACATTGGCGTGTGTGACCCAACTAGCAAGATGAGGGTTTAATTACTTAAAGCTTGTGTTAGTTGGTGTGTTTGGGCTATAATCACTAGCTATTACTGATTTGTGGTAGTTGTGACATAGTGTGGGTGTTAGTAGTGAAAATGGGTCATAGTTGCACTATGGGTCATAAATACACGAGGAGTTATGAGTTGGTAAGTAGTCTAACTTGTCGGTGTGTTTAATTATATGATTAATATAAGAGGTACATTGCATTGAAGGTTACGGGATTTGGTTTCACTATTCACCAACGCGATGAGGAGAATGGAATAATTATACGTGTATGTATACGATGTATTTGTTTGTGTGTGAAATGTTGTAACAACCCGACTTTTTCGACTTGCTTTTATGCCTTGTATTTTTGCGAAACTGCGTAATTGTGCGTACTGTGTTACTTTATTACTCTGGAATCTTGGCACACGTGTTTTATATTCATATATACTTTAAAACGTGCCTTGGTGTGTGTGAAATGCTTAACTTGTCCACTGGATGCTTTATAACCGTTAGTGTTACTTGCAGTTACGAATAAACCGCGGACTGCGCGCACGTTTGACTTTTGTCGGAACCGGAACTTTTGGACTGCGAAATATTAATTATTATTTTATAATAATAATTACCTGGGCCGTTGGATGCTTAATTTTATTTATTTAATTGCTAAAGCCCAATAGTTAGTCTTGTTGGACTTTCTACCTTGTTGGGCTCAAGCCCACCCTACTCTAGCTAGTGATCCAATTAATTAGCCCAAGTATTATTACTAGTGACCCATAATAATAAATAAATAATAAATTAATTAATTAATGAGTCATACTAGCATAATGGATAAGGTTTATCTAATTGTCACATGGGATTCTAGCAAAAGGACACACTTTAGACAACCACTAACCAAAAAGCAACATGGTGTCTCCCCCTCCCCCTCAAAAATTTCGGCCAAATGGCCTTGCCATGTCAACAATCCAAGTGAAATTATGCATATAAATACTAGCCTTTAGTCCCTCATTTCCACACTTGATCATTTTGGTTTTTAACACACTTGTTCTTTCTTTCTTTCTTTCCTTTCTAGCATTACTTGTAAGGCTTTTTTTCCTTCTTCTTTTTCTTTTCAAATTCATGATCATCATTATCATTTTATGGAGATCAAAGTTCCTTTTAGCTTTGATCTTACTTATATCTTGTTGATTCAAGCATGAATCTTTCAAGAACATGGAAGATTCAAGCTTCTTAGCTTGAATCTTCATATCTTTTGTAGATCTACTTCTTTTATACTTTAATCTTTCTATTTTATGATAAAGATTCAAACTTTTATTTGTAATCTTCATGCATCTTCAAGATCCAAGCTTTATGCTTCAAGATCTTTAAGAACAATCAAGATGCAAGCTTTCTAGCTTGAATCTTCATATCTTTTTGTTAGATCTAAGTTCTTTTTGCTTTGATCATATTGTTTTGTGAAAAAGATTCAAACTTGTGTTTGTTATCTTCATATATCTTAAAGATCCAAGCTTTATGCTTCAAGATCTTCAAGAACACTTAAAGGTTCAAGCTTTCTAGCTTTGCAACCTTGTAACTTGTGTGAAATGGATTCAAGCTCTCTAGCTTAGGGTTCCATCACCTCATTTGACTTAGATTGTGCTATTACTTGTTGAATCAATGTAAAGTTTGTAACTTTAGTTGTTATTGTGAATTGAAATTGTGTTAAGACTAAGGATATGATGTAACCTTGGTTCATCATCCATCTAAGACTCATGAATGAGTTGTGTTCTTACTTGGTCTTAACATATTGTGTATTGATGGTAAATCTTAGTCAAAAGTGATGCTAAACCATCAACGAGTTGTACACTTGAAGCTACAAGCATCAAGGATGAGAACCGTGATGAGCATCAAGCACCAAGAACCCCACCGGAGCACTTGTCCACTGATTTTCGTATCTGATCAGAGCACCTGGTCTCCTGGAAATTTAATTTTCAGTTAGTTCGATTCGAGCAGATGATTTTCCGTTTAGGCCTCGTCTTAATCCGAGTTACGGTTTAGGATTTATGGCCCTCCGAGAGTCACTACACCCTATTAACGTTGTGCTGAAATTTCTGACCTACTCGCACTTAAACCGTCGCCAGGGTTAAACGAAGACGAGTTAGGTTCTGAAAATTGGTCAGATGTTAGGGGACTCACATACGGAGCCATAGCCACTGACTATGCATCTTTTCGATTTACGTAGAGGTCGTAGCAGCTGACCGAATTCAGCCTATTGTTTCAATCTCTATTCTCGTCAAACTTACGTAGCTTTTATGATGATGAATGATGATGATGATGACACTTAAACTTATTTTATGCACTATTAGAATTTAGGTTGACGACCTTTCGGACCGACTTACTACTTGCGTACTTTCATTACCGACTTTACCGCTTTTATCACTGTGAGTTATAGCATTCCCATTTTACTTTAACTTATTTTGGGACCTGAGAATACATGCGGATTTTATGTTTTACATACTAGGCACGAGTACTTAAACTTTATATATGTGTGGGTTATACAATGGCATAAACATTCCCCTTAGCACGGTAACGTTTAGTCATTGGTTTTTGAACCAGTGAACGCGAATCTTAGATATGGATCCATAGGGTTTGACATCCCCACTCGGGCTAGTCGCGCTAGCATTTAACGGGTGTTTAATACTTCGTGAACATACGCACTCGCCAAGTGTACTTTCATGGGGTTATAAACGTTAAGTCTAGTTACTGAGTGCCCACGGTTATACATATACTTTATCATACTGATTAGAATTACTGATTTGAAACGCTTGTTTGAAGCATTGAAATCTCGTGGCCTACCTTACGTTACTGTTACAACTTAAACTATAGCTCACCAACATTCGTGTTGACTTTTTAAACATGTATTTCTCAGGTGCTTAGACAATGTTGCTTCCGCTGTTAAACTTGCAGTCTTGGTGTTAGACTTGCTGTTATAGACTTGCTGTTACAGACTTGCTGTGTTAGACTTCCGCTGCATTACTTAGAGATGTCTCAAGCATGGAAATTTACTTTGCATTCGCAACTTATGTTATTTTCAAAACAATAGCTTTGTAATGACCTTTGTATTATGTACTCATGTTAATGTTTTCTAGTCATCTTTTGTAAAACGCTATCTTTTCATGAATGCAAAACTGGTTTTCAAACAGCATATAGTGTTTAACCTTGTAATGATCCTGTTGTTGATGATCCGTACACGATGGTTTTGTACGGGGCGTCACATTTGGTATCAGAGCATTGGTTGTAGGGAATTAGGTTGCATTAGTGAGTCTAGACCGGACCAAGTAGGTTTCACTAATAGGACTAATCTACAACTTGCTTGTTCACTTGTTTTTGCGGGACCTACTGCATGCTACTGTGTTATAATACTGCATGTTACTGCTTATTACTACTGCATGCTACTGCTTACTTTTATTACTGTATGATCTTACTGCATGCTATTGCTTATCTTTACTGCCATGCGAACTTACTGTAGGCTTATTTCCGCTATTGCATGATTACTATTTGCTTTCAGATGTTACTTCTGTTTAGCGCTGTTGATATTATTGCCATGCTGTGTACTGTTTTAGACAACCTAGGTTGTTGTAGTGCCTGATTACATGCTTGCTTCATGTCTGCCATTCGCTGTACCCACTTAGAGAACTTATCTTTCCTAGTTCAGATGTTTTTCTGAACCCTTTTTCTCACACGTTTAACCCTAAGGATTAGTATCGTAATCCACCTGTTACTACCGTTCCACTGTTCCGGAGATCAAAATATTACTTCACGCAATCTAGTAGGAGTACCCCTCGGATTACACGCCCACTAAAGTTGATCCTCGGAGGAGGAGATATGTGAGGACTTGTCGGAATAACCGCACCCCGAGCTCACTCTAATTAGCCACGTACAACACATGAACATTAGAAGGTTGTTCACTTCCCGCAAGATGACCTATATCCCGTACGCTTTCATGATTGTCACTTATCTCCTTCATTCTTCCCTACGGCTCGACGATCTAACGACACTTCTGGACATAGGTCCCCAACACTCTTAGGAATTGGAGAAGTCAGGAAGGCATCTCCTTTCACAAGGTCATAGTGTCTTCTACTGATGCTCAGCCATACACAAGGACTTGGGAGTTGCCTCGAAACATATCGTATTACTACTTGCTACACGTACAACTCGACACGAGACCCATATTCAATTTCTAGAAAGGAACCTAACGACATTACCGGAACCCGAACATTTTGAAGAAATTTCGAGACATTTAGGCATTGATGCATGGCCTACGAAACCTACGCACCCACACCGAGAAACTGTGAGATTAATTATGTAGATTTTGTTTTGAGATAGCATAGATAAGGCACCGTTAGGTGGAATTGAGTAGAACTTGAAGTGAACACGTTACATTGACCATATGGAGTGATATTGGAATGAACGTACGATTTAGTACAATATAATGACGCCAGGCCAGCGTGATTATATTGATGTAAATCATGCAGAAATCCCAATGTTACTATATAAGGAATATGAAACGATTCAAAGGAAATTTTGGTAGGAACCACTTGAGTATACGCATTATGGTTTGATAAAGGTAGGAATAACCACTTAGCCTAGGTACTGTAAGAGAAGGGCCTGGATTGCAGAATTGATAACCCGTAAATTTGTTATAGATATACACACCCTGGGCACTTAAGTAAAAAGTTCTCAAATAGGAAAAACTTTGGACTTACCTGCAGTAGAGCAATCATTACCTCAGTTAAGGAGACTCGCATAGATCCTGATTTTAGTTAGGGTACATTTCTTCACAACATTTACTGTCTCGAAGTTGTTTAATACTAGAGTGATAGAAACCTTATATCTAGGAACCTCAGTGTTATGACTAATAAGCCATTAACAACCATGAGAGTTAAGTATTCTTTAGGACAAGTCAATGGTAAGCTGGCAGAGATAGAGGAGTAATTTAAGGTAGTACCTTAAAATTAACAGGTGGGTCATTTGGAGATGACCGCATGCTAACAAAAATTGGAAGTTTTATAGTAGTAGTTGGAAAGGATTAGTTACCTGCGCACAAGCAGATGTAATTTGAGAAGGTTGATGGAATTTTTCGCGATAGTATAATAAGATTTAGTTGGAATGGACTTTAGGATTAACCTAATACTCATCAAGTTAGGAAGCTTTGATAAAATAGTTGGAACAGATTGGCTTTCAAGGATGAAAGCGTAAGTTATTTATAGTAAGAATATTATTCGTATACCTCGCGAGAATGGTGAGCCAGAAGCCATCTGGGTTACTTCAACAACCCGAGATCCCACAATGGAAATGGGAAGGGATGACGATGGATTTCATCCTGAAGACTACCAAAAACAATAGGCAGTTATGACACCATCTGGGTTATCGTTGACCGCCTCACCAAATCTGCTCACTTTCTAGCCATGAAAGGAACCGATACAATGGACAAACCTGCACAACGATACATAAAGGAAAATGTATCCCGTCACTTCGGCAATTCAAATTCTATCTTAAGGACTGGTCAGGAATCTTATTTGATACTCATTCTTACACGACTCTAAATCCTAACTTACTCCGAGAGATTTCTTATTTGATGATAATCATACCATCATCCTTCTTACGTCAATATTAGTCGTACCAGTTCGAGATTTCCAAAATCAATGGGTAGTTAATTCCCATCCTCATACTCTCCCACTCGTATCTCACTTATAAGCAACAACTTCACACTTAAGCATTTTTGGTCAAAGGACTTATGTCCTACTAAAAGTCATCAACCACATTTAAATTCAATAGTTTTTATTACCTTAAATGTCACCCAAAATTTTCAAAAATCTTTTACTCGATCTTCTCCCAACTGGTAATCTCCGAAATATGAAAATTTTTTTGCCAAAATTTTACACACACTATTTTACTGTGCGATCCTCTCAAAGTTTTATAAAAATTTATTTTATTGCCATTCGTACAAATTTTAGAAACTGTATATGTTAAATAATTACTTATTTTGACTAGTACACATGAAATTTTACTTTCACTTTTACAAATCAAAGCTTTTATTCAAAAGATATTTTACCTTAAATGGTACGTGTTGCACATAACCCTAGTTTGCTAAGAACTTCGTTTCTTTTCTTACATTGTCACCTTAAACGATTTTTATAAAATTTTCGTTGCTTGTCAATATAAAATTTTTCGTTGCTTATTCGTATCCAAGTCTTCATGGAGACTTTACAACCATCGAAACTGAGAGATTCATGGGTGTGTATGTGATGAAAGCACTTACTACCACATCATGCAGAGCCTTCGGGCATCCATCAACACTTAAACCATTCAAAATTACTGCGTTACCCTAGGGATCTTATCCTTCACACCTGTCCGAGCGATGCTCTATCTTACACAACTCAAAGTCCTG
Source organism: Rutidosis leptorrhynchoides (assembly GCF_046630445.1). Classification (NCBI taxonomy): domain Eukaryota; kingdom Viridiplantae; phylum Streptophyta; class Magnoliopsida; order Asterales; family Asteraceae; genus Rutidosis; species Rutidosis leptorrhynchoides. The sequence continues at coordinate 227,632,660 of NC_092343.1, forward strand.
ACTTATTCCAAGGGATTCTCATCTAGCGATATTAGCATCATCAGTACTCCGACTTTAATATTGGCCATAACCTGTTTGGCATTTTTGCAAAGTCAAGAAATAATTAACTTCTCATCCTCATGCTCTATCCTTCATACCTCACTTTTTAGCAACGGCTTCGCACGTGAACATTTTTGGGCCAAAGACTTAGGTCCTGATAATTTTCAAAACTACATTTAAGTCATAGTTTTCATTACCTAGTAACATGTCAACCGATGATTCAAAGATTTTTCACTCGACCTTTTTCAACTCATAACCTCTGAAATATGAAAAACTATATTTATCAAAATATTTTGATTTTACACGTTACTTATTTGTGTGGTCCGCACGAGATTATGGACAAATGAAAGTAATAAAATTTTTCGGTCACTTACGCGATTTATAAAATCATATATGTATATATATAATTAAGTTAACAAATTTACCCTTACTTATTTGGTTAATACCTACTAAGTTATACCTTCAAATTATTTAACAATCGCTCCTTTAATGAGTTGTTTAACTTAAGTCAAATAGTTTTATGCAAAATGGTACACGTTGTACATATTTCTAAATTTACTAAGAACTTCGTTCCGCTTATGTTGTCATATCAAACGTTTAAAGGTTTTTCAAAACTTCCTTGGTTGATTTTAAAGGTTTTCGTATTAAGCTACACCATGTATGGATCACACTTCTTCTCGCCCTCCATTAGGGATGAAGCTTACTATTAAAATCCTTGTTAAAAACGCTTGAGCCACTTTGGGTGGCAGATTTTAAAAAAAAAATTTGTTAAGAAGTCTTTGCGCTCATGAAATGTTCCTCTTAAGGTTAGACTTGGCAAAAACGCGAGCCGATAAATCAGTCTTCTGATGTACACTCAGTGTTTACCCGATTGTAGGAAAGGAAAAAGTTACATTATGGAACTGTTTACCTATAGTATGGTAAACTAAGGTGATATACTTCATTGTTCGTTCAGACCGTCCTGAAGACACTATAGATAATTACGGCTTGCATTGAAAATAAGTCCGATTAGTCACTTTCAGCTAAAATTTCAATTCATTTAGTCAAATAAAACATTCTTAAATATCGGGTTCTTTATGCCTGTGGTCTCCTTCCGAAATTAAGGGATTAGTAAAATTCGTGGCTAACACTATCCAGACATCAAATCGCATGGTTGTGAATCACCATGTTTTCCATTCTATCTGTCAGCTTTGTATTATGACATAAGCACTCGATGTTTTAGATGAGTTGGTAACATTCATGATGCATTTTACGCATCCAACTTACTGAAGATGCCTGTAAGGCTGAAAACATCATATTTCCTTTTGTGGGTATATATTGGGATGACATATTCATGATAGCAAGAAATGAAATCAATTTGTTGATCTCTTAGGACAAGAGACTTAATTAATGGCATATACATATTCTTACTTTTATACGCCAGAGTACCTTTCAAGGTAAATAGCTCACTTTTGAGCTCACGAATCTTTCGGAACTTCGATACGCTCTATCTTATTCAAATACTGTACCATTTTTAGTCACTCCTCAAAATTTCGGGACGAAATTTCCGTTAACAGGTAGGTAATGTAACGACCCGACTTTTTCGACTTGCTTTTATGCCTTGTATTTTTGTGAAACTGCGTAATTGTGCGTACCGTGTTACTTTATTACTCCAAAATCTTGGCACACGTGTTTTATATTCATATATACTTTAAAACGTGCCTTGGTGTGTGTGGAATGCTTAACTTGTCCACCAGATGCTTTATAACCGTTAGTGTTACTTGCCGTTACGAATAAACCGCGGACTGCGCGCACGTTTGACTTTTGTCAGAACCGGAACTTTTGGACTACGAAATATTAATTATTATTTTATAATAATAATTACCTGGGCCGTTGGATGCTTAATTTTATTTATTTAATTGCTAAAACCCAATAGTTAGTCTTGTTGGACTTTCTACCTTGTTGGGCTCAAGCCCACCCTACTCTAGCTAGTGACCCAATTAATTAGCCCAAGTATTATTACTAGTGACCCATAATAATAAATAAATAATAAATAAATTAATTAATGAGTAATACTAGCATAATGGATAAGGTTTATCTAATTGTCACATGGGATTCTAGCAAAAGGACACACTTTAGACAACCACTAACCAAAAAGCAACATGGTGTCTCCCCCTCCCCACTCAAAAATTTCGGCCAAATGGCCTTGCCATGTCAACAATCCAAGTGAAATTATGCATATAAATACTAGCCTTTAGTCCCTCATTTCCACACTTGATCATTTTGGTTTTTCACACACTTGTTCTTCCTTTCTTTCTTTCTTTCCTTTCTAGCATTACTTGTAAGTCTTCTTTTCATTCTTCTTTTTCTTTTCAAATTCATGATCATCATCATCATTTTTGTCAAGACCCATCCTAATCCATCCGGACGAAGTCCATATCGATTATAAACGATTCACAACCGTTGATTACATCACGAGGTACTTGACCTCTATATGATACATGTTACAAACATTGCATTCTTTTTTGAAAAGACAATCTTTCAATACATCAAAATTTGACGGCATGCATACCATTTCATAATATATCTAACTATCATTGACTTAATAATAATCTTGATGAACTCAATGACTCGAATGCAACGTCTTTTGAAATATGTCATGAATTACTCCAAGTAATATCTCTAAGATGAGCAAATGCACAGCGGAAGATTTCTTTCATACCTGAGAATAAACATGCTTTAAAGTGTCAACCAAAAGGTTGGTAAGTTCATTAATTTAACATAAATAATCAATTCATAATTTTAATAGACCACAAGATTTCATATTTCCATTTCTCATAAACATACGTCCCATGCATAGAGACAAAAATATCACTCATATGGATTGAACACCTGGTAACCGACATTCACAATATGCATATAAGAATATCCCCATCATTTTGGGATCCTCCTTTGGACATGATATAAATTTCGAAGTACTAAAGCATCCGGTACTTTGGATGGGGCTTGTTGGGCCCGATAGATCTATCTTTAGAGTTCGCGTCAATTAGGGTGTCTGTTCCCTAATTCTTAGATTACCAGACTTAATAAAAAAGGCATATTCGATTTCGATCATTCAACCATATAATGTAGTTTCAATTACTTGTGTCTATTTCGTAAAACAGTTATAAAAACAGCGCATGTATTCTCAGTCCCAAAATATATATTGCGAAAGCATTTAAAAAGGGAATAATGAAACTCACAATTCTGTATTTTGTAGTAAAAATACATATGACGACATTGAACAATCCAGGGTTGGCCTCGAATTCATGAACCTATATCATTTGTGTATATTAATACATATAATGGTAATCAAGTAATTTCATTTATTAATCTTTTAATATTTATATGTTGAGTGTTGTAATTATAAGAAATTTATGATAAATCCTAATTAATATTATATATATATATATATATATATATATATATATATATATATATATATATATATATATATATATATATATATATATATATATATATTTTAAGTATATTGTATATCTTAAATTATATGTTATCTATTTTTATTTTGTATATACTTTTAAAGTAATTAATATTTATACTTATGATTATATATATATTTATATGTAATTAGTATTTTTATCAAAAGTCAATAATTTGCTATATGTAAAAAAATGTTCATATACTCAATATATAATTTTATTTAGTATGAAAATCAGTATATTTTTATATACCTAAAATTTATTTGCTATGAAAATATTATTGATCATAATAAAAATGATAGTTTTCAATTATAATAATAATACTGATAATAATTTCAATGATACAACTAATATTAATAATAGTGTTAATAATGATGAACAATGATAACTCATACATATTTTGGCATTGATAATATTAATAGTTATGATACATGTGATGATAATAATAATAACTAATAACAATAATAATCATACTGTCCTAATACTAGTACTAGTTGTTATATAACTTAATAATAGCTAAAATGATAATAATAACATTCATAATACTATTATTAATATAAAAATAATAATAATAATAATCATAATAATAATAATAATAAAAATAAAGAAATTGTGTATACCCTTGGAAGCTTTGAATAAAAAAAAATGTCCTAGACGGGACTCGAACCCCCGACCTCTCGAATACCCAAAACATTGCTAAACCATTCCTCCCATTCCACTTTTCTGTTTATGTAAATCCCGTATAACTATTTAAGCCCATATAATCTGTTTTCCCCTTTCTCCTTCTTCTTCTTGAAAACACATCGACCAAGGATTTATCAATCCTTCACAACGTGAATTTAAATATTTCCAGATAAACATAAATCAAAATCACATATTTATAATTAATTGAAATTGAAAAAAGAAAAAAAAAATTAAAAAAAAAGAACATAGCAGCTCGCTGCTGTTCACGGTTGGAAACAAAAAAAAAATTGATTTTTAATTTCAAACGCGTATTAGACTATGGGTATAACATAAAATAGTTTGGTAATCGTATATAGAAACTATTGGAATTGTTAATTGCTCCTGAAACACAAACATGAACTTTAATTTGATTGAAGAACAAATGGTTGACTTTTTGATTTCGAAACTTTGACTTGAAAATTCATACTCGATATTACAAATTGGTTTTTGAAACCTTGCAGATAATTTATATAGAAGATTCCTAACAATTCTGCATTTAAGGATTTTTAAATAAGACTCAAATTCGAATTTTGGCTATAAAAATGAAGAACAGAGGTTTAAAGCTTCCGTCTCTTATCTGTTTTCTGTTTTTTTTTTCTTTTCAATTCTCATTTGCATAAAACGTATGTACACACTAGATATAGGATTAAGAATTGACTGATTTTGTTTGTATTAAAACCTGATTAAGACGCGTAACAATATTCAGACAGGAATTTAAATTAGGGAATAAAAAAATATAATACAGATCATAAAGAATATTTGAGTTGTACGATTTCAATAAATTTTTGGATGTGCCTGCTAAGTGGATTTGACTAGAAAACAAAACCTAAAAAGCTAAGGTTGAAAAACGGATCCTTGCATCAGTATATAATTTTATGTATATTTTATATTATTGAATTAATGAATAATAATAATATTGATAAATTAATACTAGTAAAAAAATAAAAAAAATCATGTTAATGGTAACTTTGAATAAAGATAATAATTTTTTTGTAAATACTAATTATTAATAATTATATTAGTAATAGTAATCATAGTATTATTTATAAGACACTACTAATAATACATAATGATAATGATAATAATAATAACAATAACATGATGATATTGCTAATAACAATTATAATTTCAATAAAATTTTTATAATAATCAATATTAATAAAACTGCTAATATTAATATTATTATTAATACTAATAATAATACTAATTGTAATTATCAATAAAAATGTTATAACTATTATTACATATCAACTTTCATATCTTTATGATATATATAATAATATTATTAATACAGATATTACTATTAATATTGAAAGTTATATAGCAATTATATTTTTATTTGCAAGTAAGTTTATTATATTGATATTATATCTTATTAGCTATGTAATATTTTATTATATATCCTATGATAACATTTATTGAATCATAAATATACATATAGGTAATAATATCATGTATATATATTTATATATATAACCATTTTTAATAATACTTGATTATTCCGTTTATTACTTTTATATTTTTAATTCTAATTGGTTAAAGTTTATTTTATTATTTCAGATTATTATTTTACATTTTTAATTCCAATTGCTTAAGTGTACTTTATTGATTTAAATTATTATATATACACTTATTTTTATATTTATATATACGTACACATTTGTTCGTGAATCGTCGGGAATTGGTCAGAGGTTAATTGCATTCATGTAAACAGTTTCAAACATTTTTTTTTGACTCAACATAATAGACTTTGCTTATCGTGTTGAAATCATATAAAGATTAAGTTTATATTTGGTCAGAAATTCCCGGGTCATCACAGTTTTATGGAGATCAAAGTTCCTTTTAGCTTTGATCTTACTTATATCTTGTTGATTCAAGCATGAATCTTTCAAGCACATGGAAGATTCAAGCTTTTTAGCTTGAATCTTCATATCTTTTGTAGATCTACTTCTTTTATACTTTAATCTTTCTATTTTATGATAAAGATTCAAACTTTTGTTTGTAATCTTCATGCATCTTCAAGATCCAAGCTTTATGCTTCAAGATCTTCAAGAACAATCAAGATGCAATCTTTCTAGCTTGAATCTTCATATCTTTTTGTTAGATCTAAGTTCTTTTTGCTTTGATCATGTTGTTTTGTGAAAAAGATTCAAACTTGTGTTTGTTATCTTCATATATCTTAAAGATCCAAGCTTTATGCTTCAAGATCTTCAAATACACTTAAAGGTTCATGCTTTCTAGCTTTGCAACCTTGTAACTTGTGTGAAATGGATCCAAGCTCTCTAGCTTAGGATTCCATCACCTCATTTGACTTAGATTGTGCTATTACTTGTTGAATCAATGTAAAGTTTGTAACTTTAGTTGTTATTGTGAATTGAAATTGTGTTAAGACTAAGGATATGATGTAACCTTGGTTCATCATCCATCTAAGACTCATGAATGAGTTGTGTTCTTACTTGGTCTTAACATATTGTGTATTGATGGTGAATCTTGGTCAAATGTGATGCTAAACCATCAACGAGTTGTACACTTGAAGCTACAAGCATCAAGGATGAGAACCGTGATGAGCATCAAGCACCAAGAACCCCACCGGAGCACTTGTCCACTGCTTTTCGTATCGGATCAGACCACCTGGGCTACTAGAAAGTTGATTTTCAGTTATTTTGGTTCGAGTAGATGATTTTCCGTTTAGGCCTCTTCTTAATCCGAGTTACGGTTTAGGATTTATGGCCGTCCGAGAGTCACTACACCCTATTAACGTTGTGCTGAAATTTCTGACCTACTCGCACTTAAACCGTCACCACGGTCAAACGAAGACGAGTTAGGTTCTGAAAATTGGTCAGCTGTTAGGGGACTCACATACGGAGCCATAGCCACTGACAATGCGTCTTTTCTATTTACGTAGAGGTCGTAGCAGCTGACCGAAGTCAGCCTATTGTTTTGATCTCTATTCTCGTCAAACTTACTTAGGTTTTATGATGATGAATGATGATGATGATGAAACTTAAACTTATTTTATGCACTATTAGAATTTATAAAGACAACCTACTGACCTAGTAACCCTTGATTTAGGTTGACGACCTTTTGGACCGACTTACTACTTGCGTACTTTCATTACCGACTTTACCGCTTTTATCACTGTGAGTTATAGCATTCCCTTTTTACTTTAACTTATTTTGGGAACTGAGAATACATGCGGATTTTATGTTTTACAAACTAGGCACGAGTGCTTAAACTTTATATATGTGTGGGTTATACAACGGCATAAACATTCCCCTTAGCACGGTAACGTTTAGTCATTGGTTTTTGAACCAGTGAACGTGAATCTTAGATATGGATCCATAGGGTTTGACATCCCCACTCGGGCTAGTCGCGCTAGCATTTAACGGGTGTTTAATACTTCGTAAACATACCCACTCGCTAAGTGTACTTTCAGGGGGTTATAAACGTTAAGTCTAGTTACCGGGTGCCCACGGTTATACATATACTTTATCATACTGATTTGAATTACTGATTTGAAACACTTGTTTGAAGCATTGAAATCTCATGGCCTACCTTACGTTACTGTTACAACTTAAACTATAGCTCACCAACATTCGTGTTGACTTTTTAAACATGTATTTCTCAGGTGGTTAGACAATGTTGCTTCCGCTGTTAAACTTGCAGTCTTGGTGTTAGACTTGCTGTTATAGACTTGCTGTTACAGACTTGCTATGTTAGACTTCCGGTGCATTACTTAGAGATGTCTCAAGCATGGAACTTTACTTTGCATTCGCAACTTATGTTATTTTCAAAACAATAGCTTTGTAATGACCTTTGTATTATGTACTCATGTTAATGATTTCTAGTCATCTTTTGTAAAACGCTATCTTTTCATGAATGCAAAACTGGTTTTCAAACAGCATATAGTGTTTGACCTTGTAATGATCCTGTTGTTGATGATCCGTACACGATGGTTTTGTACGGGGCGTCACATTTGTGGGTTTAGTCACGGTGTTAAGACACCACATTTTTACTTGTCGAGTGGGTTAGTCACGGTGTTAAGACACCACTCCGAGAATTATGATGGGTAGGCTAGGCGCGGTGTTAAGACACCAACCGGGGGTTACTGATATGCGTGGATAAGTACACTAGCGGATGTTGTGAACACCGATGGTCTTTCGCGAGTAACATTCCCTTGTGTTATTTGTTAACCATGGTTGTGTGTTGTAGTTTAGCATATTATATCGTATCGACTATATGCTATTGGTTATGCTAGTTTGCTGTATTGGAGATTATTAGCCTTATACTTTATGATGGTATGCTAATTAGATTGCTAACATGTATATGGTAATTGTGTAAGTGATTGCAAGTAGGTAGATTATATATGTAGATGTATAATAATTGCATTCACTAAGCGTTTTGCTTATCCTCTCGTTGTTTACTCTTTTTTAGGTTCCGGTGTGGATAAAGGCAAGGGTATAGTTGTGGAATAGAGACCTCCACCTAGTTGGGCTTTTGGTGGATATTTTTGGATACGACCTTGTTGGGTAGTAACCCCAAACGCCATGCTCGTGTTTTGTTTGACATTTAAACTCTTACGTCGATATTACATTTTGAATAGTACTAAACTTTTAATCACCGAAGTATCATACGAAGCGTTTTCATGTTATTAAACTTGTGCGGTGGTTGTATATGAATTGAAAAACATAATGTGGTGTTGTACTAATGTCATTAATGTTTCAAAAAAAAAACATTTGTCAGGTTAACGATGGGTAGGGTCATTTCAAGTGGTATCAGAGCATGGTCTAAGAATTTAGGCTACTTGAGATAGGTGCCTATACTTAGACTTTATTGTGTGTGCGTTTTATGCAAGACTTATAGGATGCGGGTCGGACCGGGATTGGTTAGTGCCTTAGTATAGGTAAACTAACTATGTGGAGATATATTGTATTTGTGTTTGTAGTCGTCGAGCAAGATAGTCATGTACTAGCAAGTTGATGCGACGTGCTCGCCTAACAATGACTAGCTACCATCGTTACGGGTTCAAATTGTGTCAAACAAGTGATGTACGATGAGTGTTGAGCAAGATGGGGCGGTATGGTGTGTGTGTTGTTTTCATGTCTACCTTTATCGATCACTAGACAACATTCTTCTCCCTAGATATCCGTTGTGAATAGCTTATAGAATTTGCTTGATTTGAGATGAAATGCCGAAACTCTAGAAGCTTCCCCTGAAAGTACATGGGATCTTTCTTTCAAAGTCTTGATCAATTTCTATTAGCTTTTATCAACTTCAAACTTTGTCGATTGCTAGACAACAATGACTCCCTAGATATTTGTTGAATGCTATTGGTTTATATATCATGATTCGAATAACTCCCCATATGATGTAGGACCTTCTTTGAATCTCTAGCCCCCTCCCCCCCAATCAAACAATTCTTTCTTTAAACTCGAGTCTTGCAATGTACATATACAAGAGTCATAGTCGAAGCATCACTTCATGTGTAAAGAATACTTCGAATTCTTGGAAGCACCTCTTTGGCGTCGATTACTAACAAAACCCTCTGAAAATCTCAACGAAACCCTCTTGGAAGATGTTTCATCATTACAGATGTTTTGGCATCGTTTGCGAGCAAA